>NC_143571.1:26650757-26953787 GCF_054136105.1 Typopeltis vanoorti
AGTGGATCAGCTAATAGTGATGATGACATGCATTGATAAATAAGCCTAATAGGTACTAAATGATTAATCATCATTGTGAATTTAATTATCCAAACATTGATGGGTAGCAGTGAAATCTCATAAGAAGAATAAAGTTGAATTTGTTCAGCCATTGTAGGACAACTTCCTTAAGTAGCAGCTGCAGCATGTGGCAGAAGGAACTTGAGATCAAAGAGTATCAGACCTGATTATAGTGTCAGAGCAAGAATCAGTAAAAGATGTGATTCTTCTGCCTCTAGTTGGTGACACTGATCATGCCATACTGACCTGGAAAGTAGCTATGTGCAGGGGTGGCTCGTGCATAGGCACTGGTGAACTGCAGCACCCCCAATTTTTCTCGATATATAAATATATTAATTAATTAATTTATATTTGCTTGTAATATTTAATTTTATCATCAACAATCCTATAAAATTCTCTTATTTTGTATAAAAAATAATAAAAAGTCATCTTGTAGCACTTAGAATGGTGAATGACACTAGCAGCACTGTGTTTACCACAGTGTCATATTGCTACACGTGCAAGCATATGCACTTCATAGTGAGATGCGAGCTATTAGTGTAATGCACCACTGCTGTCTGTCGTGCAGTTCCACTGTTGTTTATATGCAGTTTGTGCCAGTAGTAGAGTGTTCGTAGTGCTTATCGTGTTTGCTCTGCCTCTTTAAATATTTGGACATTACAATTAAAGGATTTAATTGTAATATCCAAAAAATTGTAAATCGATTCCATTAATTACAATTAAAGAAATGGATTTTATTTTTAAGTAATTTTGAATTATACTAAACTGTATAATTATTTTTTATTATTTATAAATATTATTTAAAAATAAAATATATTTTATTTTTAAATAATTTTGAATTATACCAAACCATATAATTTTATCAATAATAAACAATATTTTTTCATGTTTAATTTTTTTTTTAATTTTGACCATAATTTTGATATTTTAGCCAAATACATATACACTGTACTTACAGTGTGTATGTATATTTCAAAAGTTACAGCACTCCCACGATTTCAAGTCACGAGCCACCACTGGCTATGTGTATGAATTTATGTAGAAAAGGTTACATGCTAAACTACAAAGCAAGAAATTATGACCAAGCGAGGAAAATACTAGGTTTAATTCCATGATGTTGGTTGCTAGATGGGAAGGATATTGGCACTGTGTGGGAAGAATTTAAAAAAAAAATACATCAATGATGCAATATCAGAATGTGTCTGTCCCTAGAGTTCAGAAACAAGATGGGAGTGAAATGGATGTGTAATCATATTGTAATCTTTATTCCTGTGAGTGTTTTTATTTTGTAATTTGGCACATCCTAGTAATATTTCTCTGTATCTATTATTAATTAATCTTCTCTACTCTATTCTTACTTTTATTAGTTTATCTCCACTGCCTTTATCCTTTAATACTTTAACTTCCTATTCTTTATTAACTTTACTTTTAGTATTTTTCCTATACCAGGAGAACTCTGGAAATTTATTTAGATTAATCGACTGCACCACCAGTGCTCTCCTTGTGGTATAAGATATAATAATACTTCCGGTAGAGTTCACTCTGAAATTATCCTAAAGCCCTTCTTAATGTTAAACAGTCATGGCTATCATTAAATTCCTTTGCTCACAGGTTCGTGTTTATTTCGAAACAGTGCATTACATAAAGATCAGGCGGCACACTTTGGAAAAAAACAAACATATTTATTTACACTAAACTGTAATTTATACAACATCATACAATAGGGAAAGATTCTCTCCTCCTTCACTTTAAGCTTAAAACTTAGAGCAATTTAACATTTAGAAAATGCTCGGAGTCATGCAACATATTATATTTTACCACCATTCAAAAAAACCATCAGTCCATTACAATTCAAAGAATATCATGCTCTGTTACTTGTAATTAGTAATTCTAACTATACTGTAAACAAACTATTCTTAGACTAGTTATAACAACTCTTAAAGAAACTTATTAGCCCTTCTCAGACAGTTTCACATATCATAAGCAAACACAATGAAATTAATTCACATGTCTTCTTTAACTCTATTATGCACTCGTTCCTAGTTCCTTCTTAGGTTCCTTGGTCTTCTCTTCTGTTTCAGGTTTTTACTTCCATGCAGAGAGTCCATTGTCACCGTCTTCTCACTCGGAATGACTTGCAGGGCCTGGAGTACATTTTTCCTGATGTTTATGAATCAGCTGAAGGGTGTCCGATGATCGAAGCACTTAGCAGATTGTCCTATTGACAATGCATGCTGGTCCTGCTCCTCTTCTCCCTCGGTAGTTTCATGACTCCAGTGGCTGTCCCTCGCGACTTCAATGGGACCGACGAACATGGCAGATCGACTCCTTCTGAAGTTCTCTCCTCTCTTCCTTCCTTCCTTCCTTTTTTTCTGGTGTCGACTCCTTTCTTCATTCTTAGATGACTTTTATACAATTTTCTCAGATCTCTGGACGAAGGGTCAAGACCCCTGAACATTCCTGCGCAAACTGTCTTGACTTCATGTTAAAGCTCACTTTTAGTTCTCCCCGAATATGCACACTTAATCCTTTTCAAAGAGGTGGAACTATTTCAGAAGTATACTGCCCTTTTACCACTGACCTTGAAGGTGGTATCAGGCTGACTTTGAGCACATTAAATTTCACTTACACTATATACAGATTCCAACATCAATACAATGCTGATTTAAGGTTCAAGGGCAGTAAGGCATTGCCCTTGAACCTTACATTTTAGACATTTTCTGTTTTGTACAATCTTGCATGTTAATTCCTTGGGGTTAAATACATGGGCTTTTAAGATTATTTATAACATTAATACAAGGTTAGTTTAGTGTGTTTATGAGATGTGACCTCTGTAAAGGTCGATGCAAGAAAAAGGAAAATTTCTACTGCATCGAATTTTACAATATTAAGGAAAAGATGATGTGGAAGGAATACCATGTGCATGCATAAGGATGATATCAGTTATGAAAATTATTAGGAGTAGGCCAGAAGCATTACAAATATTGTATGGAAAGCTAGTGTGAGTCTTAAAAGATATTGGCTCTGCAAGCTAAAAACAACCCAGAAGAATTCTATTGTTATGTTGCAAGTAACAGAAAGAATGAATATGAAAGAACTCTTGTCATTGCAGATGGCAGATGCAGAAGAGATTGTTCAACTAATGAGGGCACATTTTGCTAAAAGCTGTCAACATGATATATGTAACACAGAGCTCAAAGCTACCTTTCCATTGAAAGAAGAAACTCATGTGGAGGAAGTGGTACTAGAACTGTTGCATAAACTGAATAAAAATTCGTACAGTGATGGGATATCAGCACAGATGCTGAAAGAATATTCAGCCAAACTTGCTGAATACTCTTTTAGCATCTTTTGACCTGGTTATGTAATTTGATCATATAACCATGAACGTTTATATAAAGAAAGTGCTGAAGCCAACTTCAAAGACCAAATCTAAACCATAATGACGTTCTTGCTATTCCTAAAGCATGGGAAATTGTCATACAAAATTGTGTAAAATAATTTTTTTATATATGTTATCTTATTTTAATGTTTTTTTCTTCCTCCATTTTAATTTAATTCTATAACACGCTACTGCATGCATCCACTATCCACTATCACCCCCAAATCTCTTATTACCTCCACCTCCAACAATATATCCTCATCAAGCATAAATTCTACATCACATCTTTGTTTTCCAAATTTTAAAACCTTACATTTTGCAATATTGAACTCATATCTTCATTCCTGTGCCTAATCACTCAATTTCTTCAAGTCTTCTTGTAAGGCCATAACATCTTCTCTACTCTTCATGGTTCATCCCAACTTTGCATCATCTTCAAACAACTGAATATCTCCATCCAAATCTTCACCAATATCATTAATATACAAGTCAAACAGCAATGGCTCTAAAACAGACACATCAGGCACACCACTAGTAACTTTCCTTTTCCTGGATATCACTTCCCCATTCCTGATACCTATCAGATAGCCAGTCTCCAATCCAATTCACCAATCTAATATCCAATCCCATCCACTCCAGTTTGGCTATCAACTTATCATGCAATAACCTATCAAAAGCCTTTGCAAAATCTAAGAATATTACTGTGTATCCTTCTCCTCTGTCCATGGAAGCAGTCACCTTATTATAATAAGTAAGTAGATTACTAAAACATGACCTCCCTTTAGCAAATCCATGCTATCCATCAAAGATAATACCATTGTTGTCAACCCAATTCTGGTTGACAACAATGGTATTATCTTGTTTCGTGCCGAAACAAGCTTGCGTTTAGTCACGTGACACTATGGCACATCAGCCCGTATACGCCATCTATCAACCTCTTTTGTTAATACAGACAGCAACATTTCTTTATTCCACAGAAATTAATATTGTGATGAGTGGTTTTGCGACAGTAAAATTAGTCTTATTACTTATTGAACAGCTCTCGTACTAGATAGTTTTTGAAAATCCCCCCAAAGCTCCATTGATCTCTTTTCCAGCTAACGCCTCATTCTATGCTATACCTGCAAGCTGTCTCCTGAGCTCTTCATAATCACCCCCCCTTCCCCCCCTTGTAATTCCACATATACCCTTTTCTTACAGAGGTCCTCACACTGCTGGCAACCATCCAGATTATCACCTCAGGGTCACTCTCACCATTTGGTGGGTGATTTGACACCTCATTTATATCCTCTGATGAGATACCAAACCCAAGAGCCCAATCCTCATGTGCCCTCTGTTACATACTGTCTGAGGTAGTTAACCCTCAAAAACTCAAGAAACTCATTTTCTTTGCTTCCAGTTGCTCTCTTATCATTCCAGGCTATATTGCCATAATTAAAATCACCTATAATGATTACTCTTTTCTTATTTGCATGGCTAATTTGATAATGCCTTTCATTATCACCTACCATCCATTATCACTATCTACCATATTAAATATCACTGTATTCCTTTTGCACTTTTCATAGTATTTCTCATAACCCAGTATTTGTATTTTACATTTTTCATAAATTTTCTTAACTATGTTGATAATTTTACATGGCATGCCATAAATGACATTAATTTTCATATTGCTTCCCTCTCAAATATCTATCAAAAGCTTTTTCGAAACCTAAAAAGTTGATATAAAGATTTGACTGCCATTGTGTTCACTGTTCTGTTATTATTATGAGTGTTGCTATTTGATCTGTACATGATTTGTTGGCTCTAAATTCTGCTTGTGTTTCTCTTAGCTTTTGGTCTTTTTTTTTTTAATTTGCTCTAATATTATTCTTGTTAGTATTTTGCTTGTATTTAATAAAGATTAAATACAAGCAAAGTTGCCCCTCCAGTTACTGCAGTCAATTAAATCTCCTTTTTTGATATTTTGATTAATAATCCAATATTCATCTGGCCAAGCCTTCAAGCGCCAAGCATTGCTACGAGAACAAATAGTTGCCACTCGCTTTCTCCTAGCTAATGCTAACTTAGCTATTCAGGCGCTTGAAGGAGAGCTTTCCAGCATATTAAATCATGAGCTTTGGTCAATTTTATATGACATCTCATGCACTGCAGCAGATAAAGAATTCTAGAAAATATGCGGTCAACATATCAAGAAATTTGAGAAATTAAAAAAGAACTCCACCTCTGAACCAAAACTTCCTACCAACATGGTAGTCAACCTTTCTTCAGTTACTCTGAAGCCTGAAGCACTCAACGCGCTTTCACGTGGCCACAACTTTGGCATTACTCCCAAGAAAATACTGGCCGAGGATATAATGATCCAGATCGAACGCGGGATCCGCCACCTTCCAAACCACATTGCCAATAATATTAGACTGGATGTAGCTTGTGTTCTCTCCAAAGCAAGACCTCCAAAAACCATCATATCTAATAAGGAATATAAAGCTCTGCAGGAAATGAGGAAGAACAAAGAAATAATAATCACCAAAGCGGATAAAGGAAATGCCATCATAGTACTCAACCAAACGGACAACACAGGTAAGCTTAAGGCTCTATTATTAGATCGGACTACTTACCTTCCTATTGAATACAATCCCACCAACTCACAAATTAGAAAACTCCACAGGCTCCTTAAGAAGGTTACTTCTTGGCCTGTAGAAGTTACTAACAAATTAAAATCATACAACTCTATATCACCCCGATATATGGACTCTCAAAAATACATAAAGAAAATTTGCCATCACGTCCCATAGTGGATGGCATTGATTCCCCCACATACAAATTAGCTAAACATTTGGCCAAAGTGCTCACACACTATACTGGCAACACACCATCACACATAAAAAAACTCAGCTCGTTTCAAAGCCAGTATAAAAAACCTTACATTCCAACATACTGACATAATGGTCAGTTTTGACATCTCTTCCTTATTCACAAATGTCCCACTCAAAGAAACCTTAGAGCTAATCCAAGCTAAATATCCTCCTGATATCTCAGCCCTATTTCAGTTCACAATGAACTCAGGCTATTTCGTTTGGCAGGAAAAATTCTACAAACAAATAGAGGGGACAGCCATGGGTTCACCACTCTCCCCACCCTTGGCCAACTTCTTTATGGAGACCTTTGAAGAGAAAGCCTTAAACTCTGCCCCACAAAAATCAACCATATGGCTTCGCTATGTAGATGATGTGTTCGCTATTTGGCCACATGGCTCTGATACACTCCTCTTTTTCTTAACACACTTAAACAACCAACACCCTAGAATCAAGTTCACCCTGGAAAAAGAGGAAAACAACAGCCTCCCTTTCCTAGACACACACTAGTCACCCACCAGCCTGATGGAATCTTAGTTTTCTCAGTTTATAGAAAACCCACCCATACAGGCAGATACATTCACCAACAATCCCACCATCCCCCCTCAAAACAATATGGAGTTGTTAAGACTCTATACAACAGGGCTAAACTAATCTGTTCAAATGACAATGCCCTAACCAATGAACTAAATCACATCCTCAACACTTTCTCAGCCAATGGCTACCCCCCCCCCCAAAAAAAAAATCCAAAAAATATTGAAACCAGTAAACCACAACCTCTCCTCCCCTTCACAACAAGGATTACTCTAAATCCATCACCATTCCCCTACATCCGAGGCACCTCAGAAAAAATTACCAAAATCTTAAAAAAAATATGACTTGACCTCTTGTTACAGACCATATAGAAAATTGGCATCCCTTATCTGCTCCACTAAAGACCAACCACTCCCCTCAGACCTACCTGGTGTATACCAGGTCCCTTGCAGCTGTAAGTTGTCCTACTTTGGCCAAACAGGCAGGACTGCGAATATCAGAATTTCGGAACACAAGGACTACATCCGGTTTCACCAATATAGCCACTCTGGTCTTGCAGACCATGAGTGGCTATATTGGTGAACTGGATACACGCCACAGAATATGGTGGAAGAAAGCCACAATAATACACCGTAGCAAATTCAAATATGAAAGACTATTCATGGAATCAACCTCAGCCCTAAGAAACATGCCAAACCTCAACAAGTTTGGTTGCATGAGACTGCCCGAAATTTGGGAGGCTTACATCAATAGACCTTCAGTCCAACGACCAAGAATACCTACAATAGCCCACTAGGGGACACCATCAGGACTTTTAGGAAAACCATAGCTACCTCGCTTCATTCTCATTTATTGTGTTTAGTGCCTGTATGCACCTATCTTTATTGTAAGTTCCTTTTGAAGATGGCAACATGATGTTGCCAAAATATCGGAAATATATTAAAGTTTATTTTAATGTATATTCTATTGTACGTTGTAATTTCCTTAAGTCATTTAGTAAGCATGCATAACCAATGTCTAAGCCTTTCTATGAGAATTAAAGATTTCCTTATACCAAATTTTACTTTTGTTAATGGAAAGCATGTCAATGCCATAACGTTGTAGCAATTTTAGAGTTAAGAATGTTGTAGTATTTAGGAACAATCTCAGCTTTTGGACCTTTATAATCATTTGCTTCAAACAGGGGAAAATGGAAACCAAGGTAGTGCTGGAGAAGGTCAGCATATGTGTGATTGGTCTGCAACATTTTATGGATTTTTGAAGCTTCATAATTTATATATTAAGACTGGAAGCCCAAAGCTTGCATGCTTCTTTGATAATTGAAGAATTTCTGTTAACTTCTTGGTATTGGCTGGAACAAAAAAAAAAAATGCTCAAGTTTACTATATAATTGCTTTTTTCCAGCTTCTGTAATGTCTATAATATTTATGATGTACAACTGAGCAGGGAAGATTATGGATTTAAGTACTATGGCTTTAGAAGAAAAGTGGCTCAATTTTCTAGTCTTCTAAAGTTTTAGTGTTTTTGTATATAAGTTCTTGAACTGGTAATATTGGGTAAGTGGAGAAAAAAATTCCCAACTATATTGAGGAGTTCTCTCTTAAGGCTTAGTCCAAAAGGAATGCCTTTGCAAGATCCCACTTTTCAAAAAGTTTTAATTTTGTCTTGTCTGCATTAGCAGTTAATCCACTAATCTTGCTGAATTTTTCCAAAATACCAAAAAAGATGTATATATGGAATCATTATCCATCATAGTGTTTACTACATCATCAGCATATGCTAATACCTTATTTTCCTTCATAGTTGAAGGAACTGTTATTCCTTGCACAACATGTGTATTGTTGACTTCCTGCAAGAAAGGTTCAGTAACTAATGCAAAGAGTAATGGACTAAGAGGGCAACCTTACTTAACTCCTTTTTTTGAATTTTGACTAGGTCTGATAGGAACCCATTAAATAAGAGGCTGGTAGTTGAATTGGCATAGATTCCTTTAATAATGGATAGCAGCTTTTTACCCACACCAATATGCTGGACAATGTGGAACAGAAAATGAATGTAATGGCATAGAATGTAATGTATACTCTATTTTCAGAGAAGATTCCATGAAGCAAATGAGTATTAGAAAAACTATGAAAAATGGTAAGAATACTGAGAATGATAGAGTGAATGTGGTTTTGACATGGAGTGGACTTATTGGATAGCATGTTAATGGAACACTTCAAGTTATTTCATAAAGTACTTAAATTAAAACATTAATATGAATATAGTGAAGGATAGCCTAAAGGTTTAAGAAGCATCATGAAATTTCTATCCATAAAGTGAGCAGCGAAAAATGATACGCAAACCACGGAGGCAATAATGAGTATGTGGACAAATTTGCTAAACTTATAGTTGACAAAAACACCTCAGTTTTGATGTGATCATCAAGATCAATATAATATAATGAAGTTTCATCAGCATTATACATGTGATGCTGATAAAACTTCATTATATTGTCAAGGCATACCATGAAGGACATTAACAGCAGAGGATGAAGAAGGACCTACAGGATTCAGACACATTCTAATGACAGAGTTACTATTCTAGGGTGCTCAAACACAGTATTGCTCAAACAAACATTATGAAAAAATTTATTCCATAATACACTGCATAAATAGAAATGGCTGGATTATCAGTGAAGTTAATTATTATTATTATTTAAGCCTCCAAGGAGTCAAAAGATTCATCACGGGAGGTCCTTCCTAGGAAACACAAGTCTATCCAGACTCATCGTGGGGGGGGCGTCCCTCCTAGGAAACACAAAGTCTATCATACCACTCCTTAAACTTATTGACCGTTCTCGCTCTCACCACTCTATCAGGCAATGCATTCCACAGTTCAATCACCCTCCACACAAAGCAACCACTCCTCACCCTCTTGCTCAGTTTCCTTTCGTAACTTCCAGGAATGGCCCCTTGTCATCACTCCTTCCCACTGTTCAACCAAGCGAAAGAACTTCCCAGTGTCAACCCTGTAACAACATCTCAATGGTTTAAAAGTCTCAATCATATCACCACTCCTTCTATCCATCAAACTCTACAGTCCACATTCCCTCAGCCAATCCTCATAACTAACATTGTACAGTCCTGAAACTGTCTTTGTTATTTGCCTTTGTACCCTTTCCACAGTTAATTTATCCCCTTCAAATCCTGGGGACCAAATCTGAGAACAATAGTCTAAGTGTGGTCTGATCAGGGTCTTGGAGTGGAATGATAACTCTTTTATCTCTGCAGGTCAGCGGCCTTCTCATTATTGCAGCAATCCTCTGTTACCTTCACCACCTTTGCAATATGTCCCCTAAATTTCAGGTTTCTATCAGTCATCAACCCCAGATCTCTTGTCTCCCCCTACTTCCTCCATTAGAGCATGCACGTCCCATTGATGTGTCCCAAACCTCAAGACCGTACATTTTGCTGCATTAAACCGAACCCCCATTCATTTGCCCATCTGTCTAACTTATTCAAATCCTCCTGCAGGACTACCACATCTGCACCATTACTTATAACCCTTCCCAGCTTCACATCATCTGCAGACAACTGAATATTCCCCTGCAATCCACTGACAATTTCATTGATATAAAGGTTAAACAATATAGGTCCCAGTATTGAGCCCTGTGGGATCCCACTTGTAACCCTTTGCCTCCCTTGAAACTGCCCCACCATACACAACTCTCTGATACCTATCGGACAGCCAATCTTGAATCCAGTTGACCCCAACCTGACATCCAAACGCATGTGCTGCAACTTAAATATCAGCTTATCATGTGGAACCCTCGTCTGCGCGGTTAGCCTAGTGGCTGTGCACTTCGCAACCATATGCCTGGGGAAGGAGTGTCCTAGGGTCAATTCCCATTGGAGACGTGAGGAGCTTAAGGATCTTCCTCAGCCATAGCCAAGTTAGCTGGTCTTGGGCTTGGACAGCAGGGTTTTTTCTGCCAGTTTATCTGGGTTTTTCATCCTGCAAGCAAGCAAACCGACCCTATGAACACACAGGGATTACAGCCAGGAATACTTAGAGGCATAGGGGTGACCATCCTATTTTTGTACTTCGGTTATGAAATCCAAGCATGCTTGGAAGATTGTGGACCTTAAAGGTCTGTTAAAGCCATTGGGAAAAGATGTGGAACCCTCAAATGCCTTTGCTAAATCCAAGAAAATGGCAGTATATGCCTTTCCCTCATCTACTGCTCTTGTAACTTTATTATAAAAGGCTAGCATATTACTAAAACAAGAGCATCCCTTCACAAATCCATGTTGACTCTCACAGATAACATTACTCTCATCTGCCCAATGTTGTATATGATCCCTAACTAATTTCTCCAAGATCTTAACAACTACTGATGACACACAAACTGGCCTATAATTAGACACTTCTAGTTTGCTACCACCCTTATGCAATGGCACTATCCTATCTTCCTTCCATTCCTGGGCACCTTTCCTGCAGCCAGACTTTCATTGAAAAGCCAGGTCAAAGGAGCTATCAGTTCTTTAGCATATTCTCTCAGAACTTGTGGTGAAACACCATCCAGTCCCACAGCTTTACTGACATCCAGAGTACTCAGTATTTGAAACACGCTGCCTGCACCTCTAATCCTCGAACTTTATTGGTGTTCATTGAACAATTCCACTATGTCTACTGCATCAGTCACCTCTATTCCCATTTTTATCCCACAATGTTATTCTTCCACAATCATTTCTCCTCTTACTGGCCACATGGCTAAAAAATTCCCTAGGATTTTCTTTGGATCTTAGGGCAAATCTCTTCTCATATTCCACTTTTGCCTTCCTTAACATAGTAGTCACTATGTTAAGGAAGGCAAATTCATCCACCAAATTGTGTCCTCTTCTTCACTTGTGAAACACAGCTTACTATTGCTGCTAACAAATATTCCTTCACAATTTCCCAAGCACTAATGATAACCCGGCCTTCCAATTCCTCCCTCCATGAAACTTCCCCAAGTTGATGTCTAAGACTATTATAATCACCTGCCTTATAATTCCACATATGTTCCTGTCTCTTTGATACTCCTGCATGTCTATTCATCTTCCAAGTCAAAATCACATGGTCACTTCACTCTCTCCAACTGGTGGGAGAGATGTCATCTCAGTTATTATCATCTCTTCTGATGCTATGACCAAATGCAAAACTCTTGAACTTCTTGTTGCCTAAGACATTTGTCCCTCAAGAATTCTAGAAATTCCATTCCATTACTACATGCATCTTCCTTTCCCCAATTTATACTGCTGTTGGTTAAAATTTCCCATAACAATCATTCTTCTTGCACTTGCCAAGCTCAACTGTCTAAACATCTCCTAGTCCCCACGACCTGTGCTCCTTGGTTTGTAGCAACACTCCACTAAATATCCTATCTCTCCCTCACACCATATGCTTTCAAAATCATTAGTGCCACTGCCTTCTAAAGCCTCCACTCTTAGAGGACATAAGTCGTCACTTATCATAAGCAATACTCCACCACGACACTTTCCCCTTCCTATCCTGTCGAAAAATGCTGTACCCTGCTACTCTTATTCCTGTTATTATATTCTCTTTGTTCTACCATGTCTCAGTGATCCCATTAATCTTTGGCCAGGCTGATGCTATTCCTTTATTCCGGATACTCCTGGCATTAGTATGAAGCATAAAAATGCCACTATTTCTATACCCAGCATTATCCCCTCTAGACTCCACTGGGCTCAGTGTTACCTGATGTCGTCCCCCTTCTCCCAAGTATGCTTTCCCACAAGAAGCCACCCCCTGCTTGGGCATTCTAGTTTCTCTGCATTGACACACTGACTCATTCAGAACAGCAATCTCTCCAGATGCCTACATCGTTCCTCATTCAAATGCAAGCGATCTCTCGTATACAATTCCTCTCTGTCCTCAAATGCCCTCCAAGCATCCACATATTCCAATCCTCTCTTCTGACACATTCTAGCTATTATGTTATTCAATATTACTGCTCTTCTGCTCAGCTCTTCACTATCTTACCTCTCTGTGTCTTCTTTCATACTACCTCAAGCAAGAATCTCATATCTCTTGCTGCCCAATTTACATTACCTCTCAAGTCACATGTTTCTACCATCACAATCGTCTCATCCACCCTTTCACCCTTCTTAACTGCCATAGCCACACTTTCTATCGTTCCTCCAGGCAAACACTCCTCACACATCCTATCTTGTACACCACGGATCACAAGTCCCCATACATTACACCTCTTACCACCCTGTTCCTCAATTGCTCCCATTCATCTCTCACTCTCTCTCTCTCTCCTCTAAAACTTTCTCTCTGTGTTCTCTACTTACCTTCCTGACATCACTCTATCCCTGGTTACAGTACCCCCTCGCATTCTTCTCATTCCCTCTCTCCTACTGTTTCCATTCTCTCCTCTTCTATCATTCCCATAACTCTCTCTCATTCCCTCTCTTCCAGTTATCCTATTCTCTCCTCTTCTATCATTCCCATATCTCTCTCTCATTCCCTCTCTTCCAGTTATCCTATTCTCTCCTCTTCTATCATTCCCATAACTCTCTCTCATTCCCTCTCTTCCAGTTATCATATTCTCTCCTCTTCTATCATTCCCATAACTCTCTCTCATTCCCTCTCTTCCACTGTTTTTATTCTCTCCTCTTCTATCATTCCCATATCTCTCTCTCTCATTCCCTCTCTTCCAGTTATCCTATTCTCTCCTCTTTTGTCATTCCCATAACTCTCTCTCATTCCCTCTCTTCCACTGTTCCTATTCTACCATTCCTATATCTCTCTTATATAATGTTCCCATTCTCTCCTTTTCTATCATTTCCCCTCTTCTACTGTTTCTATACTCTCTACTATCATTCCCAAACCTCTGTTTCCTTCACTCTCTCCTACTGCTTCTATACTCTCCTCTTCTATCATTCTCAAACCTCTCTCTCATTCTTTCTCTCTCCTACTGCTTCTATTCTCTCCTCTTCTATCATTCCCAAAACTTCTCCTACTCTGATTCGCCTTGCATACATCTCTTCCATTCTCCTAATCTCATCTTTCATACTTTTCATCTTGTTCACAAAACATTTCACCTCCTCTTTCAGCTCATCTATCCCTCTCTGCAAGTTAGTCACTCTTACTTACCATTCATTTACCCAATCAAAACCATCTCTGTAAACTTCACAGTCATTCAAGCCTTCCATACTCCCGACTCTTATTTTCTCATTCAAACTTCGCTCATCATTCTCTCCTATCACACTACTTGTCTCCCAACATTCATTTCCCATCCCTGAAGCAACTAGGTCCATTATCGAAATATCTAATTCATTGATTTCCTCCCACTGTCTGCATTTTGCACATATCGCACTCCTCCTTCTCTCACCTGCCGCATATCCAACTCCCAGGAAACATACATGCCACAAATGCTGCATGCCACAAAGTCCTTTATTATGTTACATATAATAGAGTTCTTAAATGGTGGAGGACTTGGTGACATGCCATTTGTGTTTGCAGCTGTGTCCGCCATCATTCCTTACTGCCAAGTAACTACTAAATTAATCACTAAAAGTATATATGAACACTGTATCACAGATATATATATATATATATATATATATATAAATGCTAAATATAAACATATATATATAAATCTAACGCTATATTCAACTATACTAGGTAGTGAAAACTTCTCTTCCACCGCAAATGCTGCCGACTGTCACCTCGCCTTCTCGGTAACCCAAAAATAACACAATATATAACAACGAAACTCCAAAAAAGCAGAACCACTAAAGAACACTTGTGTTACTGAGAAAAAAATGCAGCACAATTCACAAAAGAATTTGCACTATACACTGTTTAAAAACACTTTTCCCTAACACAGCTCAAGTCACCCGCCACGTGCTTCAGCGACCCTAGCACTACCAAGTTATAGTTTGAAAAGTTCTTTTGTACCTGAAATCCAAGCACACTACACATCTGTAGGCTTGCTGGAAGATTGTAAAATTTTTCTTACTCTGGATAACTGTTCAGTTAACTACAGAGCCAAACATTTGTTTAAGAAAAATGCTGATATAGTGTATTTACCACCAATTTGTACATCTCTTATCCAAGACCAAGCAACATTGCATGCTATTAGTGTGCGACCACAGATGTGAGACCCCTTGACACTTCTGCACATGTCAGAAGAAGGCGAATCCATTCCATTAATAGGGTAATCAATGCGCTTCATGGGATGAGTGTTTAGTATTATACATCGGAAAATTAGCTTTTCTTTTATGAAAATTCTTGTTTTTAAAGTGGTAACTATTTCACTTGTACAACAGTTGGAAAATTTTACATATAAAGTATGTGATTTTGCATGTTGGTGGCAACTTCGTATATCACCTTATTCCTTTCTCCCCTTCAACATGAATTGACTCTTCTTGGCACATTGCCAGCCGAGGTTCTCATATCTGTGGTCAGACAGTTGAGTATCATTCACTTTCATGAAATCTTTGTAAATGTTGGAAAACCTGTAGTGACATTTAGAATTTAACATGAAAGAAGAATTTTCATTTCTTACTAGTGCCTGTGAGAAAGTAGAAGCATCAACACCAAAGAAATGCTGGCATAAGATGGAGTCTATCTTGAAGTTTAATAATTCTTCTGATGAAAATGTTGGCAATGACTTTATAGTATTTAATGAATTAAAGGAGCAAGAAGTTTCTTGGATATGAAAATATGGCAATGTGGATGAACATCGATAAAGAAATATCTATTGTTCATCACACTGACATTAAAATGATATTGCTCTGAATCTTGATAAAACAATGAAAGTGACAAAGGTGAAATAGATGTAGATGAAAGACTTACTATTGATAAGTTAATTGAGTTGACAATGAATCAATCAGAGGGCTAGAGCAAATACACCTTCATGAAAACCTGTTTACATTTATGCTGTGCTGTACTTATAAACTTGTATCATTTCTATCCATACTAATATGTATTTCATTAAATTGTTTAATTCACATTTACATTTAATATCTGCTTAATTAATAATCCTGCTTCATTGATATTAATAAGCAAGAGTATTTTGAATATGAAGGCTAATTTGCAAAACTGATCTTCTTAACATAAATTTTGTATTTCTTTCTTATATCAATATTGTTATCCTTGATGTAAAATGTAAATAAGAACTGGATAGCAAAAGACATGTGTCATGAACTTTATGTTCTCATGTCAATCTGAAACAATAGTGATCCTTATAATCTTGCTTTTCTAAACCTGCATCTTTTTCTTTTGCAGGAATTACTGTTGGAGCAGTTTGTGTATATCCAGCAAGAGTATCTGAATGTGTGAAAGCTTTGAAAATGCTGAAAATTGATATTCCTGTTGCTGCTGTAGCTGCAGGATTCCCAAGTGGCCAGTATTGCCTTAAGACCAGATTAGAGGAGATCAGAGATTCTGTGCAAAATGGGGCTTCTGAAATTGATATTGTTATTAATAGGTTTTATGCTCTAACTGGAAAATGGAAAGGTAGGCTAGTGATTTTTTTTATTCTTTTGTTTAGTTATCACCAAATACTAGTGTTTTTTTTTTTTGTTGCAACACAGTTGAATTTGATGGAGCAGTAACTATCTGATATCCAGAAGTCCATGCACATATGTCAATATACTGCGGTATAGTTTATGATAAAAGATAGAGACATAAGTTAGAAGACAAAAAGGGAAAAAAAAATCCATATACGTTTTTTAAGTGGATGCAGAAGTTTCAGTCATGTCTCATGACCATTCTCAATATAGATTTATGGCTAAACGATAAGTGGGTGGGCTAGATTTTCTCTTTTTAGCAATTTTTGTATTTTTTATTTATTTATTTCATAATCTATAGAGATTATGAAATAAATAAATACCATAGAGATTAAACATGGAACTTTTTCAAGTCATACCAGATCGATATAATAGGAGTGACTGAAACAAAAAAGGCAGAAAGTGGTGAGATCTTTCTGAGCAATAAATACAAAATGTTATATTCAGGCAATGACAATCAAGGAAAAGGAGCAGCAGCCATAGTATTAGGAATAAATATGAGGCTAATCTTCTTGAATGGTAGGCAGTATCAAGTAGAATGATGTGGGCAAATATCAGAATGGGGAATTGGACAATGAGACTTATTTGTGCCTATGGTCCCATAGAAGGTTCTACTAGGGTTGAAGTGGAGGAATTTTTTGAGGCTTTAGAGAAAGCAACTGACACAATGAAAAAGGAAAAGTTGGTCCTTGTTGAAGATCTAAATAGCAGAGTAGAAAATGATTGTCAGACATACAAAAATATTTTGGGAAAATTTGGAGAAAAGAGCAAAGCTAATAATAATGGCAAACACCTGTTGGATTTCTGCTCAGGACATGGACTGGTTACTACTAACACCATGTTCCAACATAAAAATGTTCACAAATTCAAATGGAGAGAAGAGGCAAGCAATAAGAAAAGTCTCATTGACTATGTTATTGTTGATAGTGATGTTTTCTCTCTGGTGCAGGACACTATAGTGTACAGAGGATTTGAAATTGGAAGTGATCACCATTTATTCTTGAGCAGAATAAAATTTAATTTCATATTGAAAAGAAGAACTTGTAAGAAAATTTTAAAGCGAATAAAAGTTGAGCAGCTCTCAGATGTGAACTGTAGACTAAAATACACAAATCTTATTGAAGAAAAAATGAAAGAGTTTGAGAACAGGAACCAAACCTTGGAGATTCAGTGGCAAGCCTTGAAGAAAACCCTGATTGATTCAGCTAGAGAAGCATGTGGTGAGGTTGTCTGCAAGGACAGAAAAATCAGATCTCCATGGTGGACACAGGAAGTTAAAGAGGCAGTGAAGGAAAAGAAGAAAGCATATCAAAAGTTCCTGGCAAATAAGTCAGCTTGTGCTTTTAGAGAATACAGAGACAAATGTAAGAAAGCTAAGCACTGTGTAAAACTAGCTAAACAAAATTCATGGGAGGACTTTGGCAAGAACATAGAACATAAATATCAAGAAGGTGTCAAAATGTTCTGGAGGTTGTTGAAGAAGCTTAGAAATGGAAGAAAGAATGCTGTAAAGTGCTCTCATAGTACCCATATATAAAAAGGGAGATAAAACTGAATGTGAAAATTACAGAGGTATTTCCCTACTGAAATATAGGGGGGGGGACAAGGGGCCCAGCTCCTCCAAAGAAAAAGGAAAAACACTAGAAAATTTTCCACAAATCTTTTCCTAATTCAAATATTATTTTTTTTTATTTATGTTGTGTCGTGTCTTCTATTTCTGTACTACTTATGAATTAGTGGTCACATAAAGTGGAATTACCCTATAGCTCTTGGGAATCACAGCCACTGTGAACGCAAGGCAAACAGAGTAGTGCTCGGGTGGACCAAGCACTACTTTGTTTGCCTGAGCCGGGCCGGAGGAAATCACTGGTATCATGTATTGGCGATTTCTGCAGATGCTCAATAATAGGTCGTATGCAATGTGTAGTACGTATTCTCAAAATCGACTACTCAACTCATTTCCCTCCCCAAAGTTAAATCTTGAGTGCTTGGCCCCCCAAGATTAAATCAAAAGAGGTGTCAGTTCTTTAGCACATTCTCTCAAAACCCACAGCAAAATTCCATCCAGTCCCATAGCCTTATTGACATCCAGAGTGCTCAGTATTTGAAACACATTCTCCTCTTGCACCTCTAAACCTCGAACTTGCCCTATCCCTCTAGTATTAAAACTTACTTCTCCAGAATGAAATAATCCAATAAAGAGTTCATTGAACACTTTATTTGTTTATTATCCAGAGGCCTCAACATGGGTATTGTGTATTGCAAAAGTTGATTGTTTTGTTTCAAAAGATGGGATAATACAGAAACACTTCCAGCAAGACAAGATAAACCCACTGAAACATTTAGGTTACCCAAGGTTTTTTGTAGGATTAATGTAAGGGAAATGTTTCAGCAATTGGCTGGAGGTAGCAGAACAAGAGATCATCTGGGGATGATCTCTTGTTCTGCCACCTCCACTATGTCCTCTGCATCAGTCACTCTATTCTCATATTTATCCAACAATGTCCTTCTTCCACAATCATTTCTCCTCTACTGGCCACATAACGAAAAAAATCTTGACGATTTTCTTTGGATATCAGGGCCAACATCTTCTCATATTCCAGTTTTGCCTTCTTTACCATACTGGTCATACTCCTGGCATGGGTCTTATGTTGTTCATGCATCTGCTCCCCACTCCTCTCCTTATATCTCCTCCATAACCTTTTTTTAACCTGCAGTTCCTGTTTGATATTGTTTATCATCCACTTTACATAAATCGTATCCTCTTATTTACTTGTGGAGAAGAGGACACAGTGCTGCTAACACAATGCTACTATTGCTGCTAAACAAATATTCCTTCACAATTTCACAAGCACTAATGATATCTCACCCTTCCAATTCCTCCCTCCATGGAACTGCCCCAAATTGATATCTAAAACTGTTATAATCACCTGCCTTATAATTCCACATATATTTCCTTCTCTTTGATACTAGTGTGTTAAATTTTATGCTTTTATATTAAATCTTTGTTGTCTGTGCCATTGTTATATACTCTTTATTTTACTATACTTAAACTTAACTTTACTTCAACCTTAACAGTTGCAACTCTGAGTATATAATCTGTTGCTTGATCTAGTTACTTATTCTTAATCCTTACTCTTAATCTTTTGACCCTCCCCCTTTCTCAAGGTTGTATCTATGCTATTCAAGGTTGTATCTATGCTATTCCCAAGTTATAAAATTACTCATAATTTTATAACTTGGGAACTTGCCTCGGGTTAGAGCCAAATTCCTTTGTTATAACAGCAAGCGTATTTCTTCAATTTCGACTTCTGAAAATTTATTTTTTTATTTTGACTGTGCCGTCAGGAGTCTCGGATAAGATTTAAATATCCTTCCTAAAGAAAAAACACTTCACTTAGCATTGAAATACTTCTAACTCTCAATACTCTATCAAACAACGTAAAACTCAATTCTACAATCGTGGTAAACTATCCCCTTAGATCATACAGGTTCGATTTTTATGAGCAGTGCATTAGTATGCAGGACTCAGGCAAATTACTTGACAAACAAAACAATTTATTCATTCCAATTGAAAGTACAAAAAAGTTAATGCTGAACATTAAAAAAAAACTCTATCAGGCTCTATACTTTTCAGCAATAGTAGCTTGGATTCAAATTAATCAACCTAGCTTTACAATTTCTTCTTTAAGCAATTTGACTAATGCACTAATTATTCCTATAAATTATTCATACATTAAAACAGACTTGTGCATACCGTATTATATTTTAACTCAGACATTAAATCATATCACACACTCTAAATCTTCACGTATGCTAACTCTAACTTAACACACACATAACTCAGCAGGCTATTTCACAAAATTTAACTCACGACTTAGAGTCCTTATTACTGTCCTTAACTCTTAACAAAATTTCAATACAATAGCAATTTCTTCCACAATTTTCAATTCTAGAAATTTCCTATACAAGGCCTTACTTTTTAGTCATTTAGTCAGCAATATTAGATCCTTTTAGAGGGTCTAATTGTAGAGGGGGGGGGTTGTTTACTGGATTTAGTATTTTTTGGATTTTTTGGGGTTATAGCCATTGGCTAAGAAAGTCTTGAGGATGTGGTTTAGTTCAGTGGTTAGGACCTTGTCATCTGAGCAGATTAATTTTGCCCTATTATATAGTGTTTTTATAACCCCGTATTGTTGTGAGGAGGGGGGATTGCTGGTGAATGTATCTGCCAGTATGGGTGGGGTTTCTGTAAACAGAGAAAACCAAAGATCCATCAAGCTGGCGAGTGATTAAAGTGTCTAGGAAGGATAGGGTATTGTTTTCCTCTTTTTCTAAGGTGAACTGGACTCTGGGGTGTTGGTTGTTTAAGTGTGTTAGGAAGGAGTGGAGTGTATCTCAGCCATGTGGCCAAATAGTGAACACATCATCCACGTATCGAAGCCAAATAGAGGGTTTTTGTGGGACGGAGTTTAAGGCTTTCTCTTCAAAGGTCTCCATAAAGAAATTGGCGAAGGGTGGGGAAAGTGGTGAACCCATGGATGTTCCCTCTATCTGTTTGTAGAATTTTCCTTGCCAAACGAAATAGCCTAAGTTCATTGTGAACTGAAATAGGGCTGAGATATTGGGAGGAAACTTGGCTTGGATGAGCTCTAGGGTTTCTTTGAGTGGGACATTAGTGAATAGGGAGGAGACGTCAAAACTGACCATTATTTCAGTGTGTTGAAGTGAGAGGTTTTCTATACTGGCTTTAAAGTGGGCTGAGTTTTTTATGTGTGATGGTGTGTTGCCAGTATAGTGTGTGAGCGTTTTGGCTAAATGTTTGGCTAATTTATATGTGGGGGAATCAATGCCATCCACTATGGGATGTAATGGCACATTTTGTTTATGTATTTTTGGGAGTCCATATAATCGGGGGGGGGGGTGTCTAGAGTTATAAGGTTTTAGTTTGTTAGTGACTTCCACAGGCCAAGAAGTGACTTTCTTAAGGAGTCTGTGGAGAGTTCTAATCTGAGAGCTGGTAGGATTATATTCAATAGGGAGGTAAGTAGTACGGTCTAGTACTAAAGCATTAAGCTTACCTTTGCAGTCCTTTTGATTGAGCACCACAGTGGCATTTCCCTTATCTGCTTTGGTGATTACTATTTTTTTGTTTTTCTTCATTTCTAGTAGGGCTGCATATTCGTCTTTGGATAAGTTCATTTTTGGAGGTTTTGCTTTGGTGAGAACACCGGCTACATCCAGTCTGACGTTGTTGGCGATATGGTTAGGAAGGTTGCAAATCCCACGTTCTATTTGGATCATGATTTCCTCGGCAGGTATTCTTTTAGGAGCTAGGGCGAAATTGTGGCCATGTGAAAGTGCGGTGAGTGCTTCAGGCTTTAAAACTACGGACGAGAGGTTGACTACAGTGCTGAGTGGTGGCTGTGGTAAGGAAGTAGAATTCTTTATCAGGTTTTCGTATTTTTTCAAGTGCCGACTACGTTTTTCTTGCTTTCTTCCTCATTTGCTTTTGTTAGTGCCTACGTGCACATACCATATTTTTATGTTCCTGAAGATGGCAACGTGACGTTGCCAAAATATAGAAGTTATTCATTAAAGTTGCCTTTAATTAATATACTTTATATGCATTTTTAATTCCGTAAGCTAATTACCAGAAAAGAATATATAATAAAAAGAGACACATGACATCAAAATATATAAATACACAGGGCCGACTGATGGTTTGTGTGCGAGGTGTGCAATATACACAGACGACTCAGAAGAAAAGGTGCCTAAAAGATGTCAAAAAATATGAGATAAGAGTTTAAACGAAAAACGAATGGTACAGAATGGTACATATAATTATGCATATACGTCGTCTTCTGTTCGGGCCCCTTCAGATCTTCCCGGAAACGAACAAATAAATTCTGAAATTGTATCCTGGACTCGATTATATCACTGTTTTTGATTAAAATTTACAAAAATATTCCTAAAATAGTTCTTTATTTTTTGATGTATCATAAATCAACTTATGATTAATTGTTGAGTACCATGTAAAAAAAAATTGTATAAGCAGGACTAATCCGTAGTTAATATTATACTGTAAAGCGGTTTTCATTTCCTGTTCATTTTATTCACACCTTATTCAAAAAAAAAAACTTTTTTGGAAAGGCGCCGAACATTAATCGCACACACAAGAAAAAGACTAGGTGCTGGCGCTGTAAATACATATTTGTGCAGACTATATAGATGAGACAGGTAATGTACATATACAAATAACTGGTAAAAAAAAAGTCACTAAAATTTTAAATCTAATTTAGCTAGCCATTCAAGAGCCGAAAGATCTACCTCAAAAAAGTCTCTTAGGCTCTTATGCTGCAACTCTCCACAATGTGCTGGATGGTTTGGTTTATGGCCCCACAGTCACATTGGGGTATAGGTGATCTTCCCCACTTGTGTAAGTTGTCTGCACAGATACCATGTCCTAAGTGTATCCTATTTAAACTTTTCCATAGATGACATAGAAGCTCAATCCTTGGATTGAGCTTCTATGTCATCTCATAATTTGGATTTTGATAATTCATAACGAGCTCATTCATAATGAGCTCAAAATTTGGATTTTTCTTGGGAAGGATATACTTGTTTAAGTCTGGTGCCAATTTTTCTTTTCAGGTTTCTAGCCAAATACACTTGGTATAGCTCTTCACAGTCTTTATTCCAGTCAGGTATATATTCTTTTTGGAAACCCCTTAGAATATACTTCTTTGCTGTTGATATGACTGCTCCAATGAATCTGTTGTAGTTTTCACACTCAGGTGGTATCCATCTTATGATTTTATCCAGTTCTTGTGAAAAATCCTGCCAGTTTGCTTTCCTAAAATTCCATCTTGGTTGTGGAATGGACCATATTATTGGTATTAGTATTCCTACTTCTACCAATACTGGGTGATGTTGGCTGTTTGAAAAATCTTCAAGGACTCATCTTGTGATTAGCAGCTGATTTTGCAAATTTTGGGTAACAAAGCAGAGGTCTGGGTTGTATTCTCTCTTCCATGCTGCAGCCTTAAAGTTGTTGTTCTTTTGTCCTTTGCATTAAATATTAAGCTCAAATTGTTTTTCTCAGCCCAGTTTGTTAATGCTTCACTATTTCCATCATTATTATTGTAATTCCACAGGGATGGCTGTTAAAATCCCCTATGCAAATAGTAGGATGTGGAAACATGGGAATTACTCCAGGTGGCCATTCTACCAGGGTAAGCTTGTAAATGTTAACCACTGTGAGATCTTCAATTCTCGCTATGATAGTGCATATATTCTGATTAAGGTGTTGATATTAAGTGAGCATCTATATTATTGCATACATAAGTTGCACAGCCATGAGCTTTGTGATCTGTAGCTCCTAGTATATCATACCCTGCAATTCTTCATCTAGATTTTCAATTATTGTTCATTGTCTGTGTGTGTCTCTCTTGAATGACAGATATGTATATATCATTTTCTTGAAGAATATTTGAGAGAGATTGGTCTTCAGCAAAGCTGATTCCTTCAATGTTGAGTTGACAAATCTGGAAATTAGCACCCAGCTTTCTTTTCTTGTGATTCTTAAAAGAACCATTTAGTGATTGTATAGTTTGTGATTTCATGTATCTATAGCCAGGAGATCATTAAGATATGTGGCTGCCAGCAGTCGCTCTAGCTCATTTAGCATTACCCAGGGTGTACTACGTGGAGGCGAGCTAGACATACCCCCCCCCCTAGAGAATGAGTCGGCATGTGTAGGTATCAAAACAGAAAGAATTTATGCAGAATTATAATGCAGGCAACTGTCATAGAAAAACCAGCTTACAGCAGTACAATGGGTGAAAGAATTTGAGGGAAGAGAGGTCAGTAGTTCATGGGAGATATTTAAGACAAAATATTGACATTGTATATCTTTAGTGAAAAAGATAAAGCAGTTTTTGGTAAAATGGATGACAAGAGAAATAAAGGAGGAATTGCACATGAAAAAGGGATTATTATTATTACACCCTCCATGGAGTCGACAGACTCATTCTGGGAGATTCATTTAACTTTTGAAAGACATAAAGAGAGGAGAACAGTTGCATGAGGAATACAGGGCTCAGGCTAAGAAATTGACTAGTATTGTAAGGAGAGAAAAATTTAGAATATGAGAGGAGCCTGGTGCTCAATCTGAGGAGAATTCTAAGAAGTTTTTTCACTATGTGGCGAGTAGGAAGAAAAATTACAGGTATCCCTAGATTAACGTGGTTAATTAATCCTTTGATGTTACCGCGTATATCAAAATCGCATTAATCAAATATAATAATCAATGGTAAAAAGTACAATTCATCCATGATCGATTACTATATTAATAGTTCATTTTATATGGTACTCTTTTAGGAAAGATAAAAAATCAATGCAAAGTAAATGTTTAATAAACTTGTACCTACTATTTTACTGCAATTTTTTTTATCGAAAGAAATTATCAATAGTCTTTGGAACAGTTTAAGTTTTTCTTATCAGCATAAATTCTACAATAACAATCAAAATGACTCTCCAGACCTCGGTAAATAAGCATTCTTCGATTAACATTTGAATCCATATGCATTACTTGCTGTTTAAATGATTCTAAACTGCGAAATATTCCATTCAGTTCTTTGACTGTTATATCTTTTGGAACCTCATCTTCACATTCCATTTGTTCGTTGTCTTCATATGTGCATTGTTGTTCAATTTCAAGAAGATCATTGTCACTGAAATCTTTTGAATTTAATTCCACTAATTCTTTAACATCTTCTGCATCAACACCATCAAAACCAAGGTCTTCACCAATTGCAACGATTTCTTCGACCATGTTGTTCACAGGATTTTGAAAACAACCTAAGTCATTAGCGCATTCTGACAAAAGGTTTTCCTAACAGCTTTTTTGCAGCTAGATGACACTTACTTCCACGAGTCATGATTGTTTTCAATTGCGTATTTAATGCTAAATTGTTTCCAAAATTCTTGGAGCGTAATTGCATTTTCTCCTATTGTTGTTTCCACTGCCTTTAAGAATGTCTTTTTAAGAAAATAGGCTTTGAAAGTTGCAATGATGCCCATGTCCATAGGTTGTAGCAACGATGTTGTATTTGGTGGGAAAAATAAAACTTTCACATTCTCACACAGATCATTAAGAGAATTTGTATGACCAGGCACGTTATCTAAAAGCAAAAGAGCTTTGAAAGCTAAGTTATTTCTCTTGCAATAAGCTTCAGCTGCCGGGAAAAAATAACACTTAAACCAATCTTCGAATAGACTTTGGGTAACCCAAGCTTTCTGATTCGCCTGCCAAATTACAGATAAAGAGTTCTTGTTACATCCTTTTAATGTCCTTGGGTTCTGAGTTCGATAGACAAGCAGCAGCTTCAATTTAAAATCTTCATTAGCATTTCCTCCAAGCATAACGGTTAAGCGATCTTTTGATACTTTATAGCACATATGGGTAGCCCGCAGGCCAGATCCGGCCCTAATCTATTTCAGCAAAGTTTGTCTGATTCATGGTGGGAGAAAACATGGTGTATTCTACTAACTCACATTAAGCTGACATCATATGACTTGCGCAAAACACACTATGTTTTCTCCAACCAAGGTCTCTTTCTCACTTTGACTAGCAGTGTGTGTGAACATGTTACAACGTGTCAGTTCGGTACTTGCATTGGTGTTGTGCTTTGTTCAGTGCCTGCATTGATGTTATGTTCTGTTCGGTGCCTGCGTTGATGTTGTGTTCTGTTCGGTGCCTGCGGTGTAGAAGACAGTTTTGTTTGACAGTTCTGAATATCACTTATAAATTTGGGACAATGTCAGGGGTTATTGCAAAAAAAAGAAAAGTAGATGCAGAGAATCGTTGATTCTCTGCATCTACTTTTTGGAGGATTGTTATTTTATTCTGAATAAAAGTTTTGCCTATATGTTTGCTGTGCAACGAATCCATATCCGTCAACAAAGAATACAACTTGAAGAGACACTTAACTTCAAGACATGCAGATCACCCCAAAATTGATGGACAACTACGAAAAGATGAAATACAGAAGTTGAAGAAGAACTTGGATACCTAGCAGCAAATGTTCAACAAGCAAAGAACGCAGCACCACAGCATTGTCAAAGCCAGCTTTGTGGTAAGCGAAAAAATTGCTAAGCATTCTAAGTCATTTGGTGAAAGAGAATTTATCAAAGAATGTTTGCTGGATGTTGCAAGTATAATATGTCCTGAAAAGAAAAAAGACTTCGAGAATATTTGTTTGTCGAGACATAATGTTGTCCGACGGATAGAAATTATGGCTGATGATATCAAAAAAAGTTTAAAGGAGAAGATTGCTAGATTGGAAGCATTTTCAATTTCTTTGGAATGACAACACTGATGCCTCTGATACAGCACAACTAGCAATATTTATTCGAGGAGTTGATGCGGATTTCAACATCACAGAAGAATTATTGGCGCTTCGGCCATTAAAAGGAACAACTACTGGTGAAGATATATTTGAAACAGTCAACACGGTCTTCGAGAGATTTGGGCTTAAATGGAGTTCACTATCTAGCATATGCATTGATGGAGCCCCTGCAATGGTTGGTGCACAGAAGGGATTTATTGGAATAGTTCATGAAAGAGCAATCGAACTACAGATCCATCTGGAAAATTTAACAAATTTTCACTGCATTATCCACCAACAAAATCTATGTGCAAAATCGATTAAATTCACGAATGTTATGGAAGTTGTAGTAGCCAGTATTAACTTTTTTAAGTCACGTGCACTTAATCACTGCCAATTTAAGGAGTATTTGGCAGACCTATTTTCGGATTATGAAGATGTGTCTTATTATGGTGAAGTGAGGTGGTTGAGTAAAGGTAAAATGTTAAAATGATTTTATGATCTGAGACAAGACATTGCAGATTTTATGGACATAAAAGGAAGCACAATTAACCAAGTAAAAGATGTTGAGTGGGTGTGTGATTTAGCATTCCTTATAGATGTCACCGGATACCTAAACGAACTGAATTTTAAATTGCAAAAACAAGGACAATTGGTTCATGAACTGCATCGACATGTCAAAGCTTTTTGTAATAAACTAAGATTGTTGGAAAGTCAGATAAGAGCTAAAAATTGTTATCATTTTTAGTATTAATAAAAATATCCTTTATAATTGTTATGGAGATGAACTGAAGGCACTAATAGAGCAATTTGATACAAGGTTTGCTGACTTCAAAAACAAAGACTCCACATTCGCTATATTTGCTCGTCCGATGGATGCTGATGTAAATAATGTGCCAGAAAATTTACAGATGCAACTTATTGAGCTTCAGGTGGATTTAGTGCTAAAATTACAATTTACCAACATTGCTTTGATGGATTTTTATAAATTTTATTTGGTAGAAGAAAAATATACAAATTTACCTTGTCAAGAAAAATCATTTGTCTTTTCGGCAGGGCTCACATATATGTGTGAACAGTTTTTTTCGAGGATGAAATACAATAAATCAAAAATTCAGACAAGAATAATGGACAAAAACCTCGAAAATTCTATGTGATTATCCTTAAGTAATATTAACATCGATATTGATAGTCTCATAGTTGAAGTACAAGGCCAATCTTCACATTAAATTATGTCGTTCATTATATTATAAAATTTATGTAGAGCTTTATACCAAAGCATTATATTATAAATAAATGAAATATAAAGTACCAACTTGTTTTAATTCATTTAATATTAATTTATTTTATGTAATAATTTGGTTGGCCCTTGACTCGGAGATAAAATGATAATTTGGCCCCCAAGCTAGGAAAGGTTGCCCATGCCTGCTTTATAGCCAGGATGTGCTGCTTCTTTTTTTGATATAAAAGTTCTAGATGGCGCATTTTTTTTCCAGTAGAGGCCAGTTTCATCTACATTGTAAATTTGCGGTAATCGTAATAATTTTCTTTGATAATTTTCTGCAGCTCAGCAGGAAATGTGGATGCAGCATCTTCATTGGCACTTGCAGGTTCACCTGTTATTTTCGCATTCTTTAGTCTAGCCCTAGATTTAAAATTTTCAAGCCGGCCTTTGCTAGCTGCGAATTTTGAATTGTCTTCTTTATATTTAGTCTCTTTAAGTCTTGAAAACAGGCTTAGAACTGTTATTGGCCATGATGTTATAGGCACTAATTGGAATTCTCTTTTGATTGCAGTCTTCCAGCCAAATAATCAACAGATCTTCCATTTCAACCATTATAGCACTCTGGTTACACATGCTTTGCATGCTTTGAGAAGTAGATGCAACTTTACCTTGCTCGCAATACTCACCAGCTTTGGATAAAATAGTCCGTACTGTAGACTCGTTAAAACCAAATTCATTTCCGATCTTACTTTTACTTTCACCACATTTAAATCTTTTAATTATATCAAGTTTTGTATCTAAGGTAATTACTTTCCTTTTCTTTTTTTGACTTAATGACATGGTTGTGGGATTGCTCTTATTCTTCGACATGATTAATGGACTGTAAAATTTACGAAGAACTTAATTTGTAAATACATACAGCAGAACAACTGGAGCTTGTAATACACTTACTCTTAATGCTGGCAGTGATGTAACTGACTGGCACTCAGGCTCTTGGAGCACGGCTGTGTGGGAGGAATGATGTCATCATGCTCACGCCACAAGGCTTGCATGTTTTCGTGTGGTAAATTTAAAGGCACGTTAATCAAAACTCTTGCCACGTATATCAAAGGATTGCTGCAATTAATTTCGCCGTGTTAATCAAATCCCGTGTTAAGCAAGGGATACCTGTATAATGGAATGATTACCTCGCTGGATGAAGATGGGAATTGGGTGACTAATGCAGATGATAGTTGAGCTGTTTAATGAACACTTTCTTAGTGTTCCATCCTGGTACAGCAGGCTTTATTCTTAGAGAGATAAGGAGTATTGAAGTGTTGGAAGTGAATGAAGAGGATGTATTCCAAATACTGAGTATGCTAGATGTCAGTAAGGCAGGTGGACTATACAGAATTTCACCACGTATTTTAAGGGAACGATCTGTGCCATTATCTCGGCCATTTAATGAAAGTCTTGCAGTGGGACAGGTTCCTTGGGAAGAGGGTAAGATAGTGTCATTGCATAATAATTTGGTAGAATGGTGGTATCAAACTATAGGCTTATTTGCATTTCTTCTACAGTTAATGGTCACAAGTACACTCTTGTTTTAGTAATTATCTTTTACAACAGAGTAACAAGAGCAGTGGATGAAGGTATAGTATACACCAGGGGTTCCCAACCCTATGCCCGCAGGCACCATGGTGCCCGTCGACCAATTTGTGTGTGCCCGCCGCTGTTCAACCATGTGCCATATAGTTTGAAATAATCACGCAACAATTAATGGCATGCTATATGATGCATGCGTTAATGACACATGACGAGTATTAAATGCATACAATGTAAAGTAGACGCACATTCGAAGTTGTTCATTCCAGTTTAAGAACTGGAATATCATCATATTCTCCTAATTATGAAGCACTGGCCAATGAAATGCAATGCAATGCCAAAGATCACACTAACTTACATATATATATTTAAATTTTTATATAATGTAAACTTTTAAGTAATAAAACATTTGATTATAATGTAAACTTTGTATGTATTAATTTAACAAAAGAATTTAAAAAATTTGCTTGAAAAAATAGATGGTGCCCGTCGCCCTATTGGTATTTTAGAATGTACTCTAGGAAACAAAAAGGTTGGGAACCCCTGGTATACACTGTCATTTTTTTTATTTTGCAAAGACATTTGAGAGGGTGCTTCATTACAAATGATTTTTTAGTTGCAACATATGGGTGTGGATATCAGATTATTGGATTGGATTAGCTATTGACTTTCTGATAGATATCCAAATGTTGTATATAAGGGTGGGGGTAGCAGTATCAGGGAAGTATGCAGTTGTTTGAAGATGTGAAATTTGAAAGGGTTATTAGTAATAGTGCTGATGTTTTGGCTCTTCAACAGGATTTGAATAAACTGGGAAGGTAGGCAAATAAATGGGAATAACAATAAATTATATATATATATATATATATATATATATAATTTGTTTGGAACTCATACTTGCATTTTTTTCAGACACGCTACTGTTTTTTATACTTGTTCTGTTAGTACAATTTTAAGTCTCTGTAATTTTTTATATACTTCTTTGATTGTAATACCTGAGGATGTTCATGTAACGAAACTAGTAAACTAGTAGTATCTTTTTTTAAATATATCTTGTCATCTTTTCTCTCGGTAATAGTCATTAAACCTTTATATATATATATATATATATATATATATATATATATATATATATATATATATATATATATATATTTTTTTTTTTTTTTTTTTTTCACATTTGACATTCATAAACGCTGTACAGTTATTCCTGTACCTTACCAGGTTTTGGGAGCGAAGTCGTCTTCTAGAATAAGTGTTAGGGTCACAGATTCCCTTTCCACACAGAGTTAGTAGGACAATCACAAACATCCAGGCCCAAAATTTGAACATGCAGCCTCTTGGTTGGAGAGCAGACACGCTAACCATTCGGCCAACAAATGTCAGTTTAATGCAACTAAATGTATGGTTTTGAAATTTGAGATCCACAGATGGGATACTTCATACTCACTTGGTATAGTATAGTATAGCTATATTGAAAGAAATGGAAGAAGTGAGGGATCTTGAGGTGATTGTAGATGGAAATATTGCAAAGATTATGAAGACATTCAGAGAATTGGTCACAGTATTGAGGAGGCTATTAATCATGAGATATAAAAGTGCAGTTGTCCATTGTATAAAGCTTTGATGAAATCACATCTGGATTTTTGTGCTTAGGTCTTGTCCTCAGGATTTGAAGGGGATGAGGTAATCTTGGAGAGGGTACAGAGAGGGATAACAGAAATGATATCAGGACTATACAGTGTTAAATTATGAGGATGGACTGAGGGTATGCAGACTGTTGAAGGGTTAATAATTATTGGATTAACACTAGGGAGATTTTCATATAGAATGAGGGGAAGGAACACGGAGCCATCCCTAGAAGCTACAAAAGGAATTAATGAGTAAAAGATAAGAAGTAGGTTATTTGCATGGAGAGTTGGTGAGTTGCAAACGGTCAGTTGGTAGATGAGCTTAAAGGAGTAGTATAATAGACTTTGTATTGACTATTGTTGACCTCCCACAGTGAGGCTTGTGTATCCATGAAGGTCAAGAAAATAATAACTAATCATTGCTCTTTTCAGACTCTTCATATAATCTCATGTGTCCTAAGCCACTGTTCATATGATAATATTCCTGGAAACTCTAGTTTCCTTGTCCATTATGCTCACTCATTCAGAAAACAGCAACCTATCCAAATTCCTGCATCCTTCCATTGAAATCAAGTTGATCGTTTGTGTATTTCTGTCACCCCAAGACCTTTCTTCCTGCACATCTTGCTATTATGTCATAATTATCACTGCTCTTCTCCTCAACTCCACTATCATATCCATGAAATACACAATTATCTTCCCTTTAGCTGACATCCTTTGGTCTCTCTCTCAACTTCCTCTCATTTCATCTCTTTCCCTTTGACATCCCAATTTATTATCTAACTCCTGCTTTCTCTCCATTCTATTTTTCCACCCTCTCTCTCTCTCTCTTCTCTTTTTCTCACTTCTGCCTTTGTCTGAAGTCTGCAATTCTCTCTATTCTCCCACCTCAATTCAGTTGTCATACCTTCTACTTTATTTTTCTCTACCTTCAACTAATATTCATTCTCACAATCATGCACTAGAAATGCCACATCTCTTCCTCGGTCATATTATCTATTGTTAATTCCATTACTTCTTGCATATTTTCATTGCATATTTCCTCACTTATCCTTTGTAAAGCTTTTCAAATCCTTAACATAAAAATAACACTGCTGTACTGCAGATGAAAATTGCAGTTAAATGAACAGTAGGACAGTATGAAACATTTTAAAGATGTAAACAGTAAAAATATTAATGAATTTTTTCAGATTATATTCTTTTAATTTTTCTAAATTCTATTTGCTGTCATTTTAGCAACTGTTCTACATTGTCTCCTTTAAAAAGTATTTTTCTTGCCCCAATCTCGAAAGTATAGCACATATAGGACCATAGTGGATATTCTTAAGATATTATTATTGGCAAGGAATTGACAAAAATCATCATTTAAGTTAACTGCCTGGTTGGCATATTGAGTAAGCTGGATGCTGCATGATCTTTTTTGAAGAGGAAGAAGAACCCATGTTCTGGAACAAAAAAGATCATGCAGCATCCAGCTTACTCATTACCTTGGATCAGCATAAGATAAACATAACATTCTCTCCATTGTAGATGTAATTTGAATAGATCTCTTTCCAAAAATAATAATTATTATTATTTTATTATTACATCACACCTCCAGGGAGTCCAAAGACTCATCGAGGGAATCTACTCTACAACTCTTTATCTCACTACTCCACCAACCTTCATCATCTAACACCAATGCCATCTACCACTGACTACCACCACGAGTACTTTCACAGACAATCACAAACATCCATGCCCACACTTGGATTCGAATCATCATCTAACACCAACGCCATCTACCACTGACTATCACTATGAGTACTTTCACAGACAATCACAAACATCCATGCCCGCAGCGGGATTCGAGCCCGCAGCCTTTTGGCTGGAGAGCAGATATGCTAACCACTCGGCCAACCAGGCTGGCCATAAGTGAGTGGTAACAAAAACATTTGTCTCTGGAGGTATTAAAAAGTCTTCTTTAAGTAAAATACTTTTGTGTTTCATATTAGGTATAGATCTTGCTGTTTATAATGTAGATTTTTGTAATCCACAGAACTATATAATGAAGTAAAACTTATGAAAGATGCCTGTGGAGATGCATGCTTAAAAGCAATTGTTGCTGCAGGTGAGCTGGGATCGTTATCAAATGTATATAAGGCAAGCATGGTTTGCATGATGGCTGGTAAGTTTATCATTAATTGATTGTTATTGTGGTTTATTTCATTTTTGCATGAGCAGTTATTAAAATAAAAGGAAAGTATTCACTTTTTTTTTTTACGACTGCTTTAATATTTATGGCATATGTAATTTTGCTAACTGTTACTCTCATATATGAAAAATAAAAGGATATATGGTTATGTATGTGGAGAGAGACAAGAGAAAGTTCTTCAACAAGGCCAAATAGATTGCATAACTAATTATAAGAATAGTCTAGGTGGTAATTTATTATGTCTATACACAAATGCCAGGAGCATCAGAAACAAAGGAATTGAGTTTGTTGCTTTATTGCATATATGGCCTAAGATTATCAGAATTAGTGAAACCTGGCTATCAGAATCAGGTATATGGTAAGTGGGATCAAGTGTAATGGGTATACTGTTTTTAGGAATGACAGAAGAGATAGGAGAGGAGGAGTACTACTAATGGTATCACATGGCTTAATCCAGTTAGGGTAGAAACACAAGAAAACAATGATGTAACAATGTCCCACATAGCAGTGAGTCTGAGTCTATCTGGTGTGAAGTGGAGGTTAACAGAATGAAACATATGGTGGAGTGTTGCTGCAGACCTCGCAACTCAGTTGCAGGGGACGAAGAAATGCATCTTCAATTTAGCCTTATGGGTACTAAACTAATGATCATTATGGGTGACTTTAATTTTCCAAACATTGGGTAGAAGAGAAATCTTATTCATTGAAAATTAAACATATCATTATTGATGTATATAACCTTCTGTCACATATTATTTTTATTATAAATTGTAAACAACTTTTAAAATAGCTATCTGTTGCTGTCATTCCTGTTAGTATTGTTGTTTTTTTATCATTATTTTATGTATAACTGTAAAAAAATGCACATGGTATTCAGAAATGAATTTTAACCAAATATATAATAAAATGTTTAACTGTGTATATGTGTGTGTGTATTATTATATTATTACACACAAACACACATATATATTATATGGATGTGTGTGTATTGTATATATTTTTCCCTCTTCCTTCCTCCCCACATGCAACACTAATGTGCTATAGGTATTGTAACATGGTGTGTGTGAGGGAGAGCATATTGCTAAATGTTCTCTTCCGACTAAATAATAAACAATAATAATAATAAATTATAAAAAATAAAATATGTGCTTTTGTGTGTGTGTATGTACTTGACCATATTATATGCACATTTGGTCACCTAGCTTTTGGAGAGATGAGGAAGCCATAGAGGGAGTTCTGATTAGCTTAACAAAGATAGTATCAGAATGCAGAATGCAACTATAAGAATGGGCTGATAGAATGTAATCTACAGGGTTTGTTGAATAGAAAGAAAAGCCTACCAGATGGATATCACTGAGCTCTTCAAAAGGATAGAAAAGGTAAAAAAAAGAAAATGAGGAGCTGTTCCTAGAAGTTACTTAAGGATGTGGTGAGAATTAAGCATTATAGAGAAGGAATCATCTGTGTTCATTAAACAAGAAATGGATTGAAGAGGATGAGAAGTTGGTTTGTAAGTTTGAATTATATATGGATGATGACCAGCAACTGTCCATGTTCATTCATGATTAGAGAAAAGTGGAGGAATAGTTGACTGAATTTTAACGGTATAGATGCGAACACAGATTGATAAGAAAATAACTATTTATTGACTTAATTGCTAATATTTCGCTGGTATTCTATCCAGCATCTTCAGATCACACAAACAAAGTTTGTTACAGTAGCGAGACAACCGCAATCCGGTGCAACAGTGGGACTAGTATGAGCAATTGTAGCATGCAACACGAAGACTAAAGTCCTAATTAGGCACCATCTAAGTTGGAAGGGAAAAAAAAAAAAAGAGAGAAAGCAGGTATTAATTTGGTCTTAGGATGACTGTCTTCCAAATCTTTGGTAGATTTATACAGCCATACTTGCTGAGGTTTGGAGTATGCTTCAAGGCTTCTATTGATTCCAGGAACAATCTCTATGACTTGTAAAAGCTTCTGTGCAGCACGTTTGTTTTTTTCCAATTGATCCTGTGTGCAGGGATATCCAAAGCATACCCCTGCACACAGGACTGTTAGAGTCTGCTTAGAAGGTCTGCTAGACCCGACTTGCCATAGTGAAAGTGCCAGATATATTTTTTGTGTTCACTGAGACGGATGTCCACAGTTCCTCCTGTCTGTCCATAGTAGGTTCGATGACATGAACAAGGCACTTCTTAGACTCCTGGATGTGATAAAGGAGAGAATCTGTCCTTAGGTGCACAGATGAGAGTTGCCAATTTCACATAAGGTTTAAATACAGTGCGTAGATGGTGTTTGTTAAGCACTCTAGATATTTTTTCAGATGTGCCTTTAATGTATTGGATGGTGACAGTTTTGTTGTAGTTGTTCTGTGGTAGACAGTGGAGGGGGATTTTTGGGGACATTTAGTATTTTATCTATCTTATGAGGATTATTGATCAGGAAGGTGTGACGTAGGTGAGAAAGTTCAGTAGTGAGAGCAATGTCATTGGAACAAATTGCTCTAGCTCTATGGGTTAGTGTTTTTACGATACCATATTGTTGAGAAGGGTGATGGTGTGATTGTTTGTGTAAATATCTCCCTATCATTAAAAAAAATAATAAAAAATAAAGTTAAATAAAATGAAGTTATACCATGGTGTAACTTCAAGCCATCTCATAAATTTATCATAATTTTGTAAATAGCAAGTTTTGTAATAAAGAAATCTCATAATAAATTTAGAACAATGTGAATTCCCCTTTTACTCTTGTTTTTCCAGCTGATGCTGTATGCTCTCCATATTTCACCCTTGTCACTGACTACTGACAATGTATCTCATATCTACTAACAGCCCTTCAACAAACTGTATTTGAAAGTTGTTCTATAGAAACACTTCATTTTATTTTATTTTTTTAATTTTTTTAGGAATTTTGAAACACTGAGATCTAATTACTTGTGTAAAAGAACAGGATTAAAATTCTTAGAGGAGAATACTTAGAGAGAAAGTTACAAACTGGCACTGTGGATGAGCCTGAATACCAAGAATTTTTTCCCTCTATTTTGTTTTTTTCCTAAGTTCTGCTTTTTTTTTTTTTTAGAGTGCATTTTTTAAAATGCATAAATAAACACCTATTTGATTTTTGTCTTGTCTGCCTATCCATATTTCAGGACAGACAAATTTTATTGAAATTCACTATTTAGAAAGTAATATGCCAAGTTGTCTCCATTTTTCTTTTAATTGGACCATTTGCTGGTGAAAAATGTTCTGAAATTAGCAGTCTATTAGTATTAGTTCTAGGCCACCTTGGAGTTAGAGGATTCATTACAGGAGTCCAGAATTTCACAGATCATCATCATCATTATTATTAACATCTGGCATCCATTGAGTCAGAGACTAACTGTGGTGGTACATACTATTGCCTTAAATTGATTCAATGTGTCTACATTCACAACACACTCAGGCAATGCATTCCACTCACCAACCACTTTCCATGCAAAGAACCTTCTCCTCACTCCTCTGCTCATAGCATCCTTGTAAAGAAGCCATTGCATCCCAGTGATGGCTTCTTCCTCTACCACTGTCTCCTATTTTATGAAAACTCTCTTCCATGTCAACCTGATAACAACACCTGACTAGCTTATATGTCTCAATCATATCCTCCCCTCCTCCTATTTGCATAACTAACGGTAACTAATCACCTTTGTGAATCTTCTCTGGACCCTTTCTAATATATCCTTGTCATCATGACAACTGTTTACCATATATATCTGCGCAGTCTCAACTTCCGCACCCACATTGCAATTTACTCCATGCCAATCATCTCCATACACACATTCACTGCTACCTTCAACATTCACTCTCGCTATGCTATGTCTTCCTGTCCACCCAGCCTCCCCTATTTCCCTGTTTTTCTTGTGTTCCCATTTTCTCTTCATCTCTCACTAAGTGGTATTGAAGATATCTCTTCAATACCACTCTCCTGATCTTTTACTTCATCTCTTACTTCTGATCTCTTGCTTGCATCACATACACTGTACTTTCATCTAGCAACAGTTTCTCCTGCGCACCTGCTCCAAAACAATTCAATTGCAACCCATCACATTGTATAATTCCATTCTTCCCTCAAACACATGCCATACTTGCACAAACTGTACTCCCTTCTCCTCACATAGCTCTGCTAGCATACCATTCATGATTCTGGCTCTCCGTCTCAACGCATCATTGTCATACCTCAGCAACACAATGATAATCTTTCCACTATACTGTTATTTTTCACTCTTCTCAATAGCCTCCTGATATTTGCTCTTACATGCTCCTTATGTTCACTTAAATCATTTGTCCCCACAATCACTACTAGTTCATTTCCTCCTCATGTCCAACACCTGAATTATCTTGTTTATTCTCCCTCCTGGATAGCATATCATAACACACATTATTCCTTTCCCTGAATATTATTATAACATTAATATTATAACATCTTCTCCTTCTGTCTTCTGAGCTCTGCAGAGTACATTCTGTTAATCTGTCTTTGTACTAAACAATGCACAGACCAGAGATATCACTCACCTCTCCTCTTCTCTTTCTGTCTTTAACGTTTCCTTAACACATACAGATATCTAGGTTACTAGATATATGCACAGAAATCCAGATGTGACCTGATTAGTACCATATATAGTGGAACTATTACTCTTTATGCCTACATTTCAGTGTCCTCGTTATGGCAACAATTTTCTGGATTATCTTAACAGGTTTCATAATGCATCTCCTGAACTTCAGCTGTCAATCCACTAAATTATTTATAACAGTAGCATCGCTCTGGTTGCATGCAATTTAATTAACTTTGGTATTTGGAATGTAAAGTAGAATCTGTCCATGCGATTTTCAGTTTGGGTTTCTATTAGATAAATTTTATTGGCAAAATGATTTGAACCAAAAGTAATAATTATATTATTATTATTATTATTATTATTATTATTTATAGAAATAGCATCACTCTGGCTGGATGTAATTTAATAAACTTTAGTATTTAGAATGTAAAGTAGAATTGGTTCAGGTGGTTTTCAGCTTGGGTTTCTGTCAGATAATATTATCGGCAAAATGATTTGAACTCTGGAGTTATATAATTAATAATAAGTTGTTATTATTTTTATTATTTGGTAACCTACATGGAGTCAACAGATTCATCGTGGGAGGCCCAATCAAATTCACACCCCAACATGTCTATTGTAATGAGCTTTGAAGTTATTTACACTACCTGCATTTACAATGCACTCAGGCACTGCATTCTACTCGCTAACAACTCTCCATGTAAAAAATCTACTCCTCACTCCTTTCTTCACCACATCCCCTATACAACTTCTGTAATCCACATTCTCTTCATTACAACACTCTTCATAACAACACTCCAGAGTCCTGATATCACTTTTGTCTTTGAACCCTCTTCAGTATTTCCTCATCACAATGAAAACTAGGTGACCAAATCTGAGCACAATGGTCCATAGTCTGACCAATGCCTTATATGCAGAGTGGCCATAAAATAACTTTCCCTCTTTGGAAGCATCTGTAACTAAAACCAATAAACAGAAGGAGACCAAAATTTTATATTGAGACTTTTGAAGGCATGGAGTACTTAAAAAAAAGATTTAGTACCAAAAGTTGCCGATAGGGGAAATTTTCGTGCTGGCGGAGCCAAAAACAAGTGGATAATTACATTAAAGGCAGATAAAATGGAATAATAACATGTCGACGGTGTAAGTCACTCATTCTAGCTGGATATGTTACATTATCACACGTTACGTTATTCTTATTATCACGCATTACAGTGATGATAAGAATAATAATTAAACTGAAACAACAACTTGTGAGAGAGAGAGAAATTAATGTAGTGATTGAAATCACAGGAAATAATGTGTTATTCATCAGAATCAGAGTCCCCTGGACCACATACATGATTTTCAATGTACTGACCTTTCTTGTGTACAACAAATTGCATCCGGTGTGTGCGACGTGCTCTACAGCTGAGCATAAGGAGTCGGATTGGATATTCATGACAGCCTGTTTTATATTCTCTTTCAAGACATGCAAGTTGGGAATGCCACCAACATACACAATGGATTTCAAATACCCCCCTCCCCCCACAGCCAAAAGTCACATGGAGTGATGTTCGGGGATCGAGGCGACCATGCTAACAGAAAGAACTGACTAATAACTCTTTCATTACTGAAATGCTGGCATAAAAGGCACTGTACTGAATGTTCAATGTGTGGGTGTGCTCCATCTTGCATAAAAATTATGCAGTGCAAACATTGTCTTTGCTGCAATGCAAGAATGATAAAATTTTCCAGCATTCGTCGATATATCTCTCCAGTAATGGAGCAGGTTACAGGACCTGTAGGGGGTAATACGCTCAAAAAAAAAGTATGGTCCTATTATGAAATCGGCTGTGAAGCCACACCACATATTTACTTTTGGAGAATGCAGTGGTACTTGCTGGATCACTTGGGGATGTTCAGATGCCCAAATTCTGCAGTTATGAGTGTTGACCATCCCATTCAGATAAAAATGAGCCTCATCACTCCACAATATTCTCCAAGGCCAGTCATTGTCGATCCCATTCTGGCAAGAAACGTTAGTGCAAAGGTCATGCGCTTATCATAATCTGTGGAAGTTAGTGCTTGCACATGACTGAACTTATATGGATAGAAGTGAAGCATTTTCCATAAGATTTTCCAGACTGTACCATAAGCCATATCAAGTTTGCAAGCTATGGCATGAGCGCTTGGACCAGTACTGGTCCCTGTGTCGTCGAACACCGCAGTAGCAATGTCTGTTACTGTCTCTTCTTGCACTGCTTTCCGTCCTCTGCCAGGTCTAATTCCTAGTGATCTAGTTTCTTCAAACTTCTTAATCATAGCTCTCAGTGCTACAGCTGACATAGGACCTGTACGCAGGTTATGAAACCTTCTAAATTCCCGAAGGGCCGCTACAGCATTGCACTGTTTAAGGTAAAGCAACTAACAAGTAAAGCACACTAAGGCAAGATAGGAAGCATATTAAGCATAATTTGTCAGTCATTCAAATAACCTGCCTGAATGTTCCCAATCCCTTTTTAAGTGAAATTGGTGGTGCTGCTGTCACATGTGCACAGTAAAATTTGCATAATCCTTTTTACCTGCGTTTACTGCAAATATTTGACTGCTTTCAGCTCTGCCAGCTCCAAAATTCCCCCTATTGGCGACATTTTATACTAAACCTTTTTTTTTGCCGAATTCATCTCCCCATGCCTTCGAAAATCTCAATATAAAATGTGGTCTCATTCCGTGTATTAGTTTTAGCTACAGATTCCTCCAAAGAGGGAAAATTAATTTATGGCCACCCTGTAGATGAACAACCACATCCTTATTCCTACATATCAATGTACTTTTTATCAAAGCAGCAATATGATGTCTTTGTAACACGTGCAATGTGTCCTTGGAATATAATAGATTTAGTTTAATCCTTTATCCCAGTGAGAGCAAACAAAGTTTGCACCTGAAAATATCTTCAGGACTGAATATAGTGTTGTACTATCTTATCTTATCCAAAAGGATTAAACTAAATCTATTATAGTCTAACCTAGTGATAAATAAATTTTCAACATCTTTCTCTAAATCCAGAGTAATTTTTAAAAAAGGTGATAAACCTTTTGGCAACTCCCATAGGCACAGATGACTTGCTACTGCTTCTGCCTGGTATCTCCAGCTCTGGGCCTGGCTCCCACTGAAGAGACCTCAATAAAGGTCGAAACTAGTCTGGGTAGATGGCCAATCCCTTTAATGCATAACAGTATACATATCCACATAGGAAATGTGTTTTGCATTATGGGAGATACTGGGTTAGAAGTGCCTGGTAGCTTGCTCCACCTTTGCCACGAGTTGCCTTGGTGTTGCACTACTTACTGGATAAGATAAGATAGTACAACACTATATTCAGTCCTGAAGATATTTTCAGGTGCAAACTTTGTTTGCTCTCACTGGGATAAAGGATTAAACTAAATCTATTATAGTCTAACCTAGTGATAAATAAATTTTCAACATGTGTCCTTGGAACTTCAGTCCACTGTCCACTATCACTCCAGATCCCAAATCTCATCCACTTCCTAAAGTACAGCTGCACCAATACAGTATGTAGCCTTATGTTTCTGTATCCCAAAGTGTAACACCTTGCATTTAACATTAAAACTGCAATCCCATTCATTTGTTCAAACTAAAAGCCTATTCAAATCTTCCTGTAGAGAATTAACATCAGCACTACTCCTGATAATAAAAAAAAAAAAAAAAAAAAAAAAAAAATTGGCGGCGGCATTGTCATTCCATGATTTTAATTTGGATTTCAGTCGGTTCGTTAAGTGTGAGGTCTGTTATATGTATTCCTTCGATTACATAAATGATTTGTGGATGTTTAGTGCGGATGGAAGAAGGGTGTGTGCGAAATGTGACCTGAACAAGGAATTGATGAATGCGAATATGAAGTTGATGACAGAAAGTGTTAGTACCGATTGTGTCGCGAGTGCACGTTTGAAAGAGAAGGATGGTGAGTAAGACAGGCGAAAAAATGTTAAAAAATCAGGAAAAAAGAAAAAGAGCGATTTGACAACCGTAACGGATGTTAAAAGGGACGAAAGTGAGGCGGAAAGAAACGAAATTGAGAGAACGAATGAAAGTAGAAATGGCGTGATGCAGAAATCGCAAGTAAAAAAAATTGAAAGAATGAATGATAGCGAAAAAAGAATGACTGATGGCGAAAGTTGGACGCATGTTGGAATGAAAGTACTGAACCAAAGAAAGATGAATGACAGTAAAAGTGAGAAGAATGATAGCGAAAGTTGGACGCATGTTAGTCCGAAAGTACGGAAACAAAGAAAGATATGTGAGAGTGAAAGTGAGAAGAATGATAGTGAAAGTTGGACGTATGTTGGACCGAAAGTACGGAAACAAAGAAGGATGAATGAGAGGGAAAGTGAGAAGAGGGGGTCGAGAGTTAGAAAGATTTAATGATAGAGTGAATGTGTCGCGAGGTTCGGAAGGTGAATTGGATTGGATGAAGCAAGAAATGAAATGGATGCGGAATGAAATTAAGAGAATTCAGGTCAAAACTATTAAAATAAATCATGATGGCATGAAAGAGTTAACAAAAGATGATCAAGTGGCATTGTATGGCGACTCCATTATTAAAGGTGTGCTAGAGGATAAAATGCACAAGGTATGTTTTCCAGGCGGTAAAATGAGTAGAGTGATTGAGGCATTGAATATGAGGCGGGAACGAGCAAAAGAGTTAATTGTATTAATTGGTACAAATGATTTGAGAGAGAACAAAGAGCATGTCAAAATGAATGTCAGGAGACTGCTTGGAAAGATAAAGGAGAATAGTGTGACAGGAAGGGTGGTCAGTGTGTTGCCTAGGTATGATTGTGGTGAAATGAGGTGGAGAGCAAGGATTATGAATGATATTCTGGCTGAAATGTGTGAGGAGATGGGAGTACAGTTTGTTAATGTGTGGAATGAGTTTGAGGGACGAAGTGAGCTGTATGGGAGCGATGGACTGCATTTGAGTGGTTATGGTGTGAGTCGCTTGGAGAGACTGCTGCTGGAAAGTGGAGAAGTGAATAGAGAGAATGAATCAGATCGAGAGAGGAGTGATGTGGAAGAGCAGGAGAGTAAGACAGGAGAGATTGAAGGAGTGGAAATGAATGGGGAAGTGAGTGGTATGAGTATAGAAAATGAGAGAATGGGTGTGCAAGAGGAGCAGGGAAACGGGGAGGCTCAGGGTGGACAGGGATACACAGCATGAGAAAGGTGGATGCTCCAAGAGGAGGTGAGAGCATGTGTAGGCAGGAAAGTAATGGGATGATCAGGGATCAAAAGGAAACAGATGGAATTGCAAAGGGTTCTAAAATGAAGAAGCAGAAAGGGAAATGGCCCCAGTCCAGCATGGAGAGATCACATCGAGTGAGTGGTATCAGTGGAACTAGCTGTAGATCCAGAAATGAGTTGTTGTGTTTGTATACCAATGCTAGAAGTATAAGAAACAAGGTGGATGAAATGGTTGCACTAATTGCATCTGTGCACCCAGAGATTGTCGGAATAAGTGAGACATGGTTAGATGAGGATGACATCCTGACAGGAATAGAGATGGAAAGGTATGATGTGTTTCGTGAGGATAGAAGGGGTAAAAAGGGAGGGGGAGTGCTATTGATGATAGAGAAAGAGTTATGTCCATACAAGGTAGAGATGCAAGAGGGAAATGGGGCCAGTGGTTTTGAGGCAGTATGGTGTGAGATAGAGGTGAATAGAATCAAATACTTGGTGGGATATTGTTATAGACCTGGTAATGTGGATGGTGGTGATAGTGAAATGTATAGTCAAATAAGCCAAGCAAATAAGAAAAGGGTGATCATTATGGGTGATTTTAATTATGGCAATATAGACTGGAATGAAGAGATAGCAACTGGAAGTAAAGAAAATGAGTTTCTTGAGTTTTTGAGGGATAACTACCTCAGACAGTATGTAACAGAGGGCACAAGAGGATTAAGGGTCTTGGATTTGGTCATCTCATCGGAGGATGTAATTATCAATGAGGTATCAAATCATCCACCAATTGGTGAAAGTGACCATGAGGTGATTACTTGGGTGGTTGCCAGCAGTGCAAGGACCCCTGTGAAAAAAGGGTATATGTGGAACTATAAGGGGGGTGATTATGAAGAGCTCAGGAGACAGCTTGCAGGTGTAGCATGGAATGAGGAGTTAGCTGGAAAAGAGATCAATGCAGCTTGGGGGATTTTCAAAAAATATTTAGTGGATGCAATGTCTAAATGTATACCACGGGTGAGAAGGTTAAATAAGGTAGGTGTGAGATGGGTGAATAAAGAGAGTAAGCATGCAATACAGAGAAAAAGGGCATTGTGGAGGCAGCATAAGAGAAGTGGAAGTAACCAATTTCATGAGGTCTACAAAGACCAGGCAAGGAGGGTGACTTGGTTGGTGAGAGTAGCTAAAGAGAGGTATGAACAGCAGTTAGCTAATGAAGCTAAAAAGAATCCTAGGGAGTTCTTTCGATATGTAGCCAGCAAAAGAAAGAATGATTACGGAAGGATGACATTGATTGGAGGAAATGGTATAAAGACAGCTGTTGCAGAATGTGTGGTGGAGATACTTAATGAGCAGTTCATAAAGATCTTTCAATCTTGTGAATGTGACTTCATGGAGAGATTAAGAGCAGTTGATGATGGGGAGGAGAGACTGACTGTAAGTGAGCAAGAGGTGTTTGGGGAGTTGAGTAAACTAGATGTAAATAAGGCTGTGGGACTTGATAATATATCACCGCGTATTCTGAAGGAATGTGCCAGAGAGTTGACACCTGCCTTGACATATTTTTTTAATACGAGTCTTGCACTTGGTCAAGTCCCTAAAGAGTGGAAGGAGGGCAAGATTGTGCCACTTCATAAAGGAGGTGATCGAACTCAAGCATCAAACTATAGGCCTATCTGTGTGTCAGGTGTTGTGGTTAAGTTGTGGGAGAAGCTTGTGAGAACTAGGATCCAGAGTTGGGTTGACAACAATGGTATAATCTTTGATGGACAGCATGGATTTGCTAAAGGGAGGTCGTGTTTTAGTAATCTACTTACTTATTACAATAAAGTGACTGCTTCCTTGGACAGAGGAAAAGGATACACAGTAATATACTTGGATTTTGCAAAAGCTTTTGATAGAGTACCTCATGATAAGTTGACAGTCAAACTAGAGCAGATGGGGTTGGATATTAGATTAGTGCATTGGATTGGAGACTGGCTATCTGATAGGTATCAACAAGTTGTGTATGGGGGTGCAATATCCAGGAAAAGGAAAGTCACTAGTGGAGTGCCTCAGGGATCTGTTTTAGGGCCATTACTATTTAACTTGTATATTAATGATATTGGCGAAGATTTGGATGGAGATATTCAGCTGTTTGCAGATGATGCAAAGTTGGGACGAACCATAAAGAGTAGTGAAGATGTTGTGGCCTTGCAAGAAGACTTGAATAAATTGAGTGATTGGGCAAGCAAATGGGGATGTGAGTTCAATGTTGCAAAATGTAAGGTTTTAAAATTTGGAAAACAAAGATGGGATGCAGAATTTATGCTTGGTGAGAATATATTGTTGGAAGTAGAGGAAATAAGAGATCTGGGAGTGATAGTGGATAAGGATCTAAAATTTAGGGGACACATCGCCAAAATTGTGAAGACAACACAAAGACTTCTGGGAATGATGAGGAGGACACTGACGTGTAGAAGTAGGGAGATTCTTGTTCCATTGTATAAGGCTTTGATTAGGCCACACATGGACTATTGTGCCCAGATTTGGTCACCTGGTTTTCAGAAGGATGAAGAGATGTTGGAAAGGGTCCAAAGGCGACTGACTGAGGTAGTTTCTGACCTCTGGAATGTCGAGTATGAGGAAAGATTGAAAAGATGTAATTTGCAGATAGTGGAGAGAAGGAAGAGGGGAGATATGATAGAGACCTACAAGTTGGTAAGGGGTTGTTATAGGATCAATGGTGGAGAAGTTCTACAGAGAATAGTGGGAGATCAGGAGAGAACCAGAGGTCATCCCTGGAAACTGTATAAAGAGGGTGTGAGTAGGGGAGTGAGAGGCAGGTTTTTTTCGTGCAGAGTTGTGAATGATTGGAATGCCTTGCCTGAGAGTGTGGTGTCTGCAAGGAGTTTGAATGTGTTTAAGACCCGGTATGATGAGATGTGTGTGAGATAAAAGGACCTCCTAGATGAGTCTTTGACTCCATGAGGTCTTGTTTAATAATAATAATAATAATAATAATAATAATAATAATAATTCTACCTAATTTTGCATCATCGGCAAACATTTGAAGATCCCCAGTCAATCCACAACAAACAAGTTAAATAGTAGGAGCTGAAGAACAGAACCCTGAGGCATGCCACTGGTCACCTTTTACCTTCCTTTTCTGAGACACAGCTCCATCATACACAACTTGCTGGGATTGTTCAGAGAGCCAATTTCCAATCCATCTAACCAATATACTTCCTATCCTCTGCAGCTTGTACACCAACTTATCATGTAGTAATCTATTGAATGCTTTTGCAAAGTCCAAGAATATCACTATATATGATTCTCCCTTATCCAACACATTTATCACCTTATAAAACATAAGGACATTGCTTAAATAAGACCGTCCTTTCACAAACCCATGTTGACCATCATAGAGAATCTTATGTTCATCAACCCAATCCTGTATTCTATTTTTAACCAATTTTTCCAACACTTGGATCACAACTGCAGACACACAGACCAGTCTATAATTGGAAACTTCTGTTCTCAAACCATGCTTCTGGAGAGGTATTTTGCTTTCTTTCTATGCTTTAGGAACTCTACCCACTGATTCTCATTAAATAATCAGAATGTGCAAAAGCCTTAGCACATGGCTTAGGGTTTTGCACATTCTTTAAAAATACATATTGTATTTAAAAATACATATGTCATCCATTCCCACATCCTTATTAACATCTAATCTGAGCAACAGTAACACTTGATATACGTCCGATTCTTTCACCTTGAATTTTCTTAATTCTTTCCTCTCTTCTACATGTTGCATAGCATCATTCACACCACTATGATATACACTGATGAAGTGTTCATTAAATAATTCTTCTATATCATTTGCTAGGTTACTCTGCTACCATAACTATCCACCAGCATCAACCTGCATGATTATTTTCCCTCTTGCCATGTGCACATGGCAGAAAAAATTCCTCGGATTAGCTTTGACCTGACTGGCCAATCTCCTCTCATATTCTACTTTTTCTTTTCTAACCATGCTTGTCACTTTTCTGGCCTGCACTTTATATTCTTCATCATCTGTTCACTGCAAACTGTCTTGTACTTCCTCCAAAATAACTTTTGTAGCACTGCTTGCTTCATTTCACTATTCATCCATCTCACTCATATTCTATCTATTCTCTTAATAGACAGTTATGCTTTGCTTGTGTTAGATACTGCTGTAATCATTACCCATGCACTGTCAACATCTGTTTTACACAATTCATCAACCCAGTGTATTGATGAAGCATAACTCTATGCTTCACGTCGGTGATGGGAATCGAGCCCAGGACACTCCTTTCCCAGGCATATGGTTGTGAAGCACATAGCCACTAGGCTAATGTGGACTATCTTCCTTTTACTTGTCCAACTAATTGTTTAAACATTTCATAATCAATACTCTCCACATTCCCCGACCTATAATCTCATTCTATTAGATACACTATTCTATTGATTTCAACTTCACACCAAACAGCTTCAAAATCTTCACATATACTACTATTTTCCACTTCGACTCTTGAAGTACACAATTCCTCTGTTACCATCAACAATATTCCTGCTCTTCTCATCTTTCTATCCCTTTGGAAAATTCTATATCCTACCATTTCAAGTCCTGAAATGGTAGGATATAGAATATCCTACCATTTCAGCCACATATAGGACAGCATATCATCCTTAGTCAACCAAGTTTCACTTATGCCAATTAATTTTGGGCATACTGATTCAATCAATGCTACAAACTCAGCCCCTTTATTTCTGATACTCCATTTCTGATATAAAGTAATAATTCCACATTGACCAGATGGGATTAGCAAAACCTTTTGAACTGAAAGTAATAATTTCACATTGGCTAGATGGAATTTAATGAAAGTTGGCATTTAGGATCGCTATTAAAATTTGCCAAATCATTTCAGGATTGGTTTCACTCCAACCATTTATAGCAAAATTAAGCCAAACAAAATTATACATCTACATAAATAATCCAGAAATGGATCAACACTTCATAAACTGTGATCCAACTTTTGACGTGCACTGTGAGGAATTATGGAGATAGACTTCCATTTTAGAGGAATTACTTTGAAGTAAGATAAATAACACTTGATGTTTTGACTTTTATACCATAGTGATCATCATCATCAGGATTACCTATACATGCTGGGGAACAAGCTACATCACAATATACTCCAATAGCATAATTGTTCTGGTCAGCCATTTACTCTAGCCTGGCCTTTCTGCTAGACAGTGGTCTGCTACTGGGATGAAATTCATCTTCCACCTAAAGACAGTCACAAACATCCATGCCCAGTGAGATTCAACCACACTCCTTTGGTTGGAGAGAAGATATGCTAACCACTTTGCCAACTGGTAACGTCGTTCCTCTGGCTAACTTCTCACTAGTCACCCTGCTTTTCGAAAATTACAAAAATAGCAGCAGCATTGCTTAACATGGTGATACATCAGCTATCATGATTTTTTGAATTATGTTGATGATAAGGTCAAATGTTTTGTCCCGTCATTACAGGACAGTTTAGTTCCCTAAGCTCCAAATTTCCCAAACTCATTCATAAAGTATCTAAACAGATGCCCTGATTCCTTACAGGCTATATGGAAGTCTCCTCCATTTATCTAGCCTTGACCTTTAAGATAACTTTTGTGTAGAAGTATTTGCCTTAACTAGGAATTGTATAAAAACAAGGATTGAACAGCTTAGGTTACATTTTGAAAATTGAAGTACAGCACATTGCCACAATGAGAAAGTTTAAGAATTCATTCTTCAGCTGTGGATTAAGGTGAGGTGTGTGTGTGTGGGTGGTGGTGGTGGGGGGAGGAAATGTTGTGTAAGCAGTTCATGTATTATAAATACAGGCAGTCCTCCGACTTATGTAAATTCAGCTTACAGAAATTATCCTGAAAAGGCTAGAAAACCTATATTATAAAAATTTTACTTAACCTATTTACATTATTTGCACACCATCTAACATTCTGTGAGGCAGATTCCACATGATGCATTTGTGCACTTTTCAGTCTTGCCATGCATATGCTATATTTTTAGTATCTGCATGCTGTATATTTTTATTGGTTGCATGGATCCTAAATTAGTTTCATGGTTTTTAGTGCAAAGGGAAACAGGTGACACATTAGTTAAGAGATTTATGAAGAGGAGAAACAAGCTGCTGTTTAATCATATCTTGGTGTTTTCACAAGGTTGAACAGCCACATTAAACATTTTTAAAATTTTTCCATTTTCTCATGCAGTTTATACTGCATTATATTATTTTACATTATTAATTACATATTGAATCACAAATTTAACACATAAATTGGATTTGTGTGTGAATTCTATGAGTGAAATTAACGGAACTAATTTTTAAATTGTGTTAATGCATTACTGCATCCACCTACTGTAAATGCATAAATAAACAACAGGATGTGATTAACATGTCAGGAAGTTAAATTCTACTTACATAAATTTCTAGTTACCTCCAAGTGTGCAGAATGAAACTCTTAGGTCAGTTGGGGACTGCCTATACATTGATAAGTTTATGATTTAATAGAGAATATTAAATATTCTCTATGTGTGGTAGTGAATATATTAAATATGATTTTTCCCCCTTCTGTAGGAGTTGATTTCATCAAAACTTCAACAGGAAAGGAAACAGTAAATGCTACACTTCCTATAGGAATAGTAATGACCAGATGTATTCAAGATTACTTTGAAAGAACAGGTTACAAGGTAATCAGAAAAAAACACTTAAAGATATTCATTACTATCATTTGTTATTTTTACTATGAATTACTATTGTTGAGATGGATCTGAATGTTATAAATAACTATACAATGGTTGTGAAGAGAAAAATGCATGGCCCACATGAAAGAAGTGGAGAGTAGAATGATGAAATTCTGTGTGCATATTACTAACTAATCACAAAACTACGTAATCACAGAAAATAATAAGTGATTTCACTTTTTATTTTTTATTTTTCAGGTTCAGAATCGACTGGAAACTAGTATTCTGAAATTTCATAAATTTCTTGTGTTGTTCCTTTTTATTATTATTATGTATATGTATATTTCACAACTTTATCTTTATTCATGTCTACTTATTCTCTTGTCCTAACTACGCTTAAGATCCTAACTTAAAATTTAGCTTCGGTGCTAGTTGCAGAAACACTATCTACACAATTTGGCCGATTCCTAGATTGATTAAGTGCATTAATTACTTAGACAAAGGGTATGTCTTGGGCAGAAGAGAAATCCTTTGTTTTGACTGACCGTAGTTGCTTCCCAATAAGATACCGGCAAATTTATTTGTTTCGCTGCGCCACCTAATACCATTAGGTTAGAACGACCTGTTAACCAAGACAGAACTCTCAGATAATATGCAGAGATAACCAATCTATCATTAAGACAACTAAGTTTCAAATCAACTAAATTCAATCATGAAACCCTTCTATCTAATTAAACACTACCTTCATACAATATACGAATCTAAATTCTCATCCATGCAATTACTCTACTATGATTTATCAATCACCTTGTAATAACATACTTGACACAATTCATCTAATATAACATCCTTTAAAGAAATGATCACAGGAATTATGCCACTGCTACCTATACTAATTACTTAAAAGTCTTGTACTAGAATGTCTTCATGCATTAATTCACAACATTTCATCTTTTCAAACGGAAAAGGAAAACAAAACTGTACATTACCAACTCTTATGATGTTCAGCGGGTCTGTTACTTAGTTCACAATTCAGCTTGCACTGCTTGATCCTTTTCTCTCAAATTGTGATTAGACATCTCATTCTGGCTTCGATCCACGTTGTCACTCAAGGAGATCATTCGATCTGGTTATCTCGAAAGCTGCCATCATGCCCTTGCTTGACGTGCTCCGTCGGCGCATGTCTTTGTCTGCATTCCTGTTCCCAATTATCATACTCGGCTATTCCTCTCCAAAGTCGTATTGAGCCTGGACTCTGGAATAAACAGGTGTCGACATCAAACAGCAGAAGGCGATTCGGAACCCTCGATGAGGTGGGAGAGAGTGACCCAACAACCAAGAAAAAAAAAGCCCTGTGTAAGGAGTGCAGACTCCTTTTATGTTGCACCCTTTGTGCCCTCTTTACTGCTACATTTTTCACTCGGCACGATCCTTTTTTTTTTTCACATGAGAGGTTTCTCCATATCATGTTCTCTTGTGCACATGGGACGATCTTCTCCTTAGCATCTTCTGAGAAATATGAGCACGCCGCTCACCGTGCACGTGCTACTGCCATAGGCCAAGCATTCACCTGAAATTTCGCCAGTGGACTTCGAACTTTTGTTTTTACATTGTGATAAACATTTCACATAGAACACCTTCTAATTGTTACACTTTATAAACAGATCACATTACTTAAATATATTTTTGTAATTTCCCTTTAACAGCATTCCTTTATAGCCCTTTTTACAATTTGCTTCTTTATTTAAACACAGGTATCTCTTTGTTAATTTGTTATGCTTGTTAAATCTTGAATGAATTATTTTTATAATGAAAGCACTTTATTCAAGATCTAACAACATGCTATCCATGTCATTATTTAAGATCTGCAAAAAAAAGAACCGAACATCAAAAGACTATTCATGAGAATATTAGGGGGATGTCAACCTCTTATGCCCCACCAGAGAATTGAACAGCTAAATTCTGCCATGCAATTTGGCTGTCCACAATTGAAGAGAAGTGCTGGATGAAGTCATGATTTAATAATGTGAGATAGGTTTAAGTGTAGGGAAAAACTCATGACAAAAGTTTAATGGAATGAAACAGCACTAGGAAACAATTAAAAATAGTATTAATGCTTCCAATATTTAATCTCAGTTACAAAGACATTGTCAGGGTGTACAAAATGAGACATAACACACACACACACACACACACACACACACACACACACACACACACACACAGCACAAAACTAACTGAAACACATGGATGAAAGACTAGAGTCCTAACCTAGGTGGGGTGTCCTCTATGGACACCTGTCAGCAGCTTAGGATGTAAACTGGGATATCCGCTCCAAACTCCCTTCCCTCTCAGTTCCAGGTGTATATAGAGTTCCTTGTTCCTGCAAGTTGGCCTACTATAGAAAAACAGGAAGATCAGCTACATATGAATGGAAGAACATAAAAAATACATCTGCAGTTATGACTATGGTCAATCTGGCTTTGCTGACCATGCTGCCAGAATCAGCTGGAAAAAGACCATCATGCTCCATCATGGTACTCCATGAAGAGAGAGATTTTTTTTTTTTAGACTCTGCTGCTCTTAAAAACCATCATTTTCCATCATGGTAAATTTAGAAGAGAAAGACTTTTTTAGATCTGCTGTTGCTCTTAAACAGCTTAATTGAAATAAATATGGTTGCATAAAACTTCTCAAAAATATGGGAAACGCCAATATTTTTAGATCCCAGTTTACATCCTAGGCCACCAACAGGTATCCACAAAGGGCACCCCACCTAGTTAGGACTCTATTCTTTTGTGTACATGTTTTAGTTAGTTTTGTATGAGCTTTGTGTATGTGTATGTTACAAGTCTCATTTTGTACTCACTGATGATGTCTCTGTAACTGAGATGAAATATTGGAAGCATTAAATATTATTTTAATCATTTTGTAGTGCTTTTTCACTCCATTTAACTGTTATCATGAATGTGAGATAGACAGACCAGTGTGTATATTGTCAGTGTTATATGCATCTTCCATGGAAAATTAAAAAAAAAAAAAAATTAATCACATTCTGATTAATCTGTTAGTGATATGCCATCTCACAAGTTCTAGGGTGATAGTGGCTTTATTTGTATTTATTTATTTATTTATTTTTAATAACAAAGAACAAACAAAATTTGTGTTAGAGTACTTGTATCATAGTAGAACTATGATGTGCAGTCTTTCCAGCACACTTGCAATATGCCATCTAAACTTCGGTCTACTGTCAACCATCACTCCCAAATCTTGAATCTCATCCACTTCCTGCAGTACAGCACCATCAACATGGTACACAGCTTATATTTCTGCACTTCAGATTGCAATATCTTGCACTTTTTAATATTAAAACTACAGCCCCACTAATTTGTCCAAGTCAGAAGTTTATTCAAATCTTCCTGAAGAGAATTAATATCAACAAGTGCTATTTATAATTCTTCACGACTTTGCATCATCAGCAAGCAACTGAAGATCCCTGGTCAGTCGGTTCATGGAAAATTTATCGCAGGAAAAAATCATCACAGAAAAAAAATGCTGAAAGCATTATTCGCTAGAAAATTGAAGTCAGTTTGGTTTAACACATGTTATGTAAAGGTGTGTGATATTTGTTAATAAATTGTATCTGAGAGATACTGTGAACTCAGAAGTCAGTATAGTATTGGTTTAGTTTTTTTTTTTATGTGTTTCTTTTTTTTTTTTTTCAATAATTTCTAGATTGTATCTGAAAATAAATAAACCATCATGTATTATATTTGTAGTGTTTTTTTTTTTTCTTTTAAAGTTTTATCGCATTTCAGCACATACTAGTAATGAATGTATCTCTCGGTTACATGCGACCTAAGCTGCAATTTTTTTGATCGTGACTTTAAAGACGGATTAAAGACGGTACCAATGTACTTATCCATAGTGAAATACCATACTTACTCGAATATAACTCGCCCTCGCATATAACTCGCACCACGCCTGATTTTACTTTTCGAAAAAAGAAATTAAAAAGTTTCGCATATACCTCGCACATGAAAAAAAGCTTAAACACGTGCAAGTTGGGGCGATAGTAACTGCTCCCGCAGTAATCAACACGCCCTCCCCAATAGCCACTATATTGCAGAAGCAAGAAAAACAATTACTTTATGACAGCGAATAAGGTATAAACAGTCTGTGTAATATATTTCTCAACAAATAGTGTAATTAGAGGCAACTTGGATAAAAACGATACTAATGAATGAATCACATGTCCCCTCATACAGAAACTATGCTGTATAGACTCGAGAAAACCATATGGCAAACACAGTATCTAACTAAAAACTAGTGTTATTAATTAAATGTGTGTGAGTTCGCAAAGCAGCAATGAAATTCGTAAACGTGTTAAACTAAGAAATATATATATATATATAGTGAATGTTGTTATGGCAGTATCACATATGGAATTCGGTTGAAGAGAGTTAGCATTTCAACTCAACTGGCCACTTGCTTTTATCTCTTGATCGCATGATCTTTTGTTAATACTGCACCAATCATATGCACTTTTTAATAACCTGTCATTGTTGTCTGTTTTGCATTAGGCTTAATTACCATAAAGGGAGAAAACTCACAAAACAGAAAAATGGTCTGAGAGCCCCGGCTGAATTGAACCTGGTTCCTAGAGTATAAAAGTTGCTGTTTCACTACTATGTTGGAGCTGCTATTGCGAATATATTTCTGCTTAGATATTTGAAAGTGAAGTTCTGCACTGGAAATGTCAAATTAAACAGTTTACGTCACGTGTTCTCAGAAGTCCGATCCCCGACATTTTTTTTTCTTTTGATAAGTGTTTAAAAGTTCGAAGTTTAAGAACCAGTTTATAAATTAATTACGATTATTGCACAGTGCCTCGGGAATTTATTTTAAGCAAGAAGATGAAGCATAAATTGAGTGATAATGGTCATTTATTTATAAAAGACAAAGAAAATGAAGAAAAGATTTTTTGGAAATGTGATCAGTTTCAAAAAATGCATTGCCATGCGCGTAGAACCTGAAATCAAGCAGGACAGGTACTACCAAATCCAAATTCGTTAAGTAATTTAATTATTCCGCCTATATATAAAATTACCTATGGAAACGAAGAGTTCCTTTTGCATGACAGTAGTGATGGCCCCAACAGATTGCTGATATTTTCTACTAAATGCAATCTACAGTTATTGTCGCAATCAAGAACATGATATACAGATGGCACCTTTTAAAACTACTCCATTGAGCAACAATACACAATTCATGGCATTATAAACTATAACGTGATTCCTTCTGATTCTGAATTTGCAATAAAAATGTGCCGGATATCGGCAATTGCTTTTGTGCCATCTGCAAATGTCGTACATGCTTTTGAAGTGTTATGTGAAAATAATGACTATCCTGCTGAAGCTCAGTCTGTTCTGCACTATGTAGAAGACACCTGGATTGACAAACCTGATCGTCGATCACTTCGATATCCACCTCGCTCTCTCCATGCCTTATGGAATTGTTACCATGCTGCTCTGGAAGGGTTACCAAAGACAAACAATTCAATGATTAACCTTAATGAGTGATGATGGTAACAAGTAGAAAGAAGCAGATAAAATAATTGAGTTACTGAGTGACCACTTTGCAAGGATATATCATCCTAGTGAGGTTACTGATTTAACCTGTGGGACAGAAACTGATGTGGGAAGAGAGGTGGATGAATTGGAGGTTCTTAGGATATTGCAGAATCTTGATGTAAATACAGCTGTGGGATTAGATGGGATATCAGCTAGGGTTTTGCAAGAATGTGCAAGGGAACTGGCAATGCCTTTAACTAGGCTGTTTAATTTAAGTCTCAGTTCTGGTAGAGGTTCCAAGGGAGTGGAAAGAGAGCAAAATAATTCCTTTGCATAAGGGAGGTTCTAAGACTACAGTAGCAAATTATAGACCAATAAGTATCTCAGGTGTGGTGTAAAAGCCCTAGAAAAATTGGTAAAAATGAGAATTCAAGAATGGGTGGATAAAAATATGATACTATATGAAGGTCAACATGGCTTTGAGAAGGGTTGGTCATGCTTAAGTAATTTACTAACTTTTTTATAATAGAGTAACAGTTGAGTTGAATACAGGAAATGGCTACACAATGATTTTGCTGGATATTACAAAGGCATTTGACAGAATACTGCATGGGACTCTGTTATGCAAGTTAGAACAAATGGGGATGGAGAGGTCACTGGTTAAATGGATAACAGGGTGGCTGCTGGACAGACATCAAAAAGTAGTATATGGAGGGGCAAAATCGAGGCAAAAACAGATGACTAGTGGTGTGCCACAAGGTTCAGTGCTGGGAGACCATTGCTGTTTAATTTGTATTAAACGATATAGGAAATATTCTGAAAGAAAATATTCATTTGTTTCTGATGATGTGAAATTAGGTAGAGTAATAGTTAATCAAGGCAATGTAGAGAGTTTGCAGGAACGATTTAAATAGGCTGTCAGTATAGGCAAAAGTCAATGGGTATCAGTTTAATGTTAAGAAATGTAAAGTTATGCATTTTTGTATAAATCGATTACAAGCCATGTATCACATTGATGGCACTGTACTCCAGGAAATAGATGAAGCTAGAGATTTAGGAGTGGTGGTAGACAGAGAGTTAAAGTTTAGAGGACATACTGCTAGGGTTGCTAAGGTAACCTATAAGATTACTTGGCCATTGAAGAAACATTAATAAGTACAGATAAGGAAGTTGTCATTCCTGTTTATAAGGCCATGATATGTCCATATCTGGATTACTGTGCTCAAATCTGGTCCCCTGCGTTTCTTGGGGATGAGGAAGTGGTGGAGAGGATTTAGAGGTTCCCAACGAGGATAGATTGAACATGTGTGGATGGTGGAAAGGAGGTGATATGACAGAAACATTTAAGTTGCTTGAAGGGTTTTATAGGATAGATGCAGGGGAAATGTTTCAGCATTTGGCTAGAGGGACCAGAACAAGAGGTCATCCCTGGAAGTTGAATAAAGGTGTGGTTAGTAGGGGTGTGAGGATTAGATTTTTTGCTTGGAGAGTGGTGAATGAGTAGAATGGGTTGCCAGAGTTAGTTGTGAGTGTTTTGTCTGTTAATGGATTCAAAGAGAGATATGATAGATAGTGTGGAATAGATTGGGTCTCCAGAGGGAGACCCAGTCTATTGAAGACTCATCTCTATGAGTCTTCAGACTCCATGGAAGTGCTCATATAATATAATAATAATCTTTCCAACAACTTATCTGGCATCTATCCTACAACACAACAGCAAGAATATTATATTCAGCCTATTCTAAAAAAAAGGAGTGAAAAAGTCAGCGTTATCACACTATCTCATTACTAATGAGGTCATCAATAACTATATTTTTCACTATTTAGAGGCCCACAAGCTAATTATTGACCAGTGATATGGGTTTCACTACTCCCATCTACAGAATATCTCAAAGCCATCACCACTCACATATGTACATGGAAAGGTTTGAAGAAACTCATATAATTTCATTTGAAGTCCTAATTCTTGGTGAAAGAAAGAAATGTTGATAGAGACTTTAGGAAATTGTTATAACAGATAATGGATAATAGTGTTATTGGAAAAGCTGTTACTATGTTGCTCAGATATGACAACAGTGAAATGAGAAAGAGAGCGGAGATAATGAATAGCAAGATCACTGTGTTGTGTGAAACAAAGGGGGGTTCAAGTTTGTGAATTTGTCGAGCAAATTTCAAGAAAAGTTGGAATGGTTTAAAGTTTATAGATTTCATTTGAATGGGTTTGTTGTCTGGCATTTAGAAAGGCTATTGTTTGTTGAGAAGGCACAGAAGAAGTTAATGTAGTTAACAATCTGAGGTTACCAGTGAAGCAGGATAGCACCTAAACTGTTTATATGATAGGAGAATGAGGGATACAAGGGTGAAGATGTGGTTGTAGCAGCACAAGGTGATGGATGCATAAAGATGAGGATTAGACAATCATGAATGGAAGATTAAGCATCAGAGAAAGAGAAGTGGTCAGAATGACGAGAAGTGTGGTATAGCAGCTAGAATAGAGAATGTTGGTGCTAGTAGAATGGCCTCAAAGACACACAGATTGTTATGTTTATATATAAATATAAGGACTTTGAAATAAGAGAGTTGAGTTTGTAGCAATGATTGAGTAAATATGCCTAAAGATAAAATTGGTATAAGTGAAACATAGTTTCACTTATACCAATTATCATTGGTATAAGTGAAACTATACCTGCTTCAACTATATCCTGCTTCACTTATACCAATTGTCTTCAGGCATATTTACTCAATCATTGCTACAAACTCAGCTCTCTTATTTCAAAGTCCTTATATTTATATATAAACATAACAATCTGTGTGTCTTTCAGGCCATTCTACCAGCACCAACATTCTCTAAAATTGGTATAAGTGAAACATAGTTTCACTTATACCAATTATCATTGGTATAAGTGAAACTATACCTGCTTCAACTATATCCTGCTTCACTTATACCAATTGTCTTCAGGCATATTTACTCAATCATTGCTACAAACTCAGCTCTCTTATTTCAAAGTCCTTATATTTATATATAAACATAACAATCTGTGTGTCTTTCAGGCCATTCTACCAGCACCAACATTCTCTATTCTAGCTGCTATACCACACTTCTCGTCATTCTGACCACTTCTCTTTCTCTGATGCTTAATCTTCCATTCATGATTGTCTAATCCTCATCTTTATGCATCCATCACCTTGTGCTGCTACAACCACATCTTCACCCTTGTATCCCTCATTCTCCTATCATATAAACAGTTTAGGTGCTATCCTGCTTCACTGGTAACCTCAGATTGTTAACTACATTAACTTCTTCTGTGCCTTCTCAACAAACAATAGCCTTTCTAAATGCCAGACAACAAACCCATTCAAATGAAATCTATAAACTTTAAACCATTCCAACTTTTCTTGAAATTTGCTCGACAAATTCACAAACTTGAACCCCCCTTTGTTTCACACAACACAGTGATCTTGCTATTCATTATCTCCGCTCTCTTTCTCATTTCACTGTTGTCATATCTGAGCAACATAGTAACAGCTTTTCCAATAACACTATTATCCATTATCTGTTATAACAATTTCCTAAAGTCTCTATCAACATTTCTTTCTTTCACCAAGAATTAGGACTTCAAATGAAATTATATGAGTTTCTTCAAACCTTTCCATGTACATATGTGAGTGGTGATGGCTTTGAGATATTCTGTAGATGGGAGTAGTGAAACCCATATCACTGGTCAATAATTAGCTTGTGGGCCTCTAAATAGTGAAAAATATAGTTATTGATGACCTCATTAGTAATGAGATAGTGTGATAACGCTGACTTTTTCACTCCTTTTTTTTAGAATAGGCTGAATATAATATTCTTGCTGTTGTGTTGTAGGATAGATGCCAGATAAGTTGTTGGAAAGATTATTATTATATTATATGAGCACTTCCATGGAGTCTGAAGACTCATAGAGATGAGTCTTCAATAGACTGGGTCTCCCTCTGGAGACCCAATCTATTCCACACTATCTATCATATCTCTCTTTGAATCCATTAACAGACAAAACACTCACAACTAACTCTGGCAACCCATTCTACTCATTCACCACTCTCCAAGCAAAAAATCTAATCCTCACACCCCTACTAACCACACCTTTATTCAACTTCCAGGGATGACCTCTTGTTCTGGTCCCTCTAGCCAAATGCTGAAACATTTCCCCTGCATCTATCCTATAAAACCCTTCAAGCAACTTAAATGTTTCTGTCATATCACCTCCTTTCCACCATCCACACATGTTCAATCTATCCTCATTGGGAACCTCTGAATCCTCTCCACCGCTTCCTCATCCCCAAGAAACCCAGGGGACCAGATTTGAGCACAGTAATCCAGATATGGGCATATCATGGCCTTATAAACAGGAATGACAACTATGTTGTCTGAGGATAATATGATGTCAGGAATAAAAATGGAAGGATAGGAAGGTGAAAACATGAGGGGAAGTGCTGTTAATGATTGCAAAAGAACTATGTCCACAAAGTGTGGAAATTTTATTATTATTATTATTATTATTATGTGACAACTCCAATGAGTCCAAAGACTCCTCCGGGGGGGGGGGGGGAATGTACTCTGCAACTCTCCATCTTCACCAACTACAGCTAACCCCATCTTCTACACCAATGCCATCTACTGACAACCACCACCACTAGTATTTTAACAGACAATCACAAATATCCATGTTCATGCTGAATTCGAACCCACACCTTTTTAGCTGGAGAGCAGAGAGTGGATACACTAACCACTTGGCCAGCCCTAATATTAACATATGACCTTAATGAAGTCAGAGACTCAATGTGGGAAGTACACACTATTTCACATAATGCTCATCCAACTGTACCTTAAATTGATTCAATGTGTCCAGATTCACAACACACCCAGGCAATGCATTCTGTGAAAAATCTCTTCCATGTCAACCTGATAACAATCCCTAACTAGCTTATATATCTCAATCATACCCCCCCCATCCTCTTCCTCCTATTCACAAGGCTTTGCAACTTACATTCTCTCAATCATTGTGTACTCCACACTCCAAAGACCACTGAGCACCTTTGTGAATCTTCTCTGGAACCTTTCCAAAATATCCTCGTCACCATGAAAACCCGGTGACCAAATCTCTGCATAATAATCCATATAAGGCCTGATCAAGGCCTTATACAATTGGCATCATAGCCTCTTTATTTTTGCATGTCAGGGTCCTCCACATCATTGTCATTATCTGATGTGATGTCTTCACAACTTGTGCAATGCGTCCCCTGAATCTCAGGTCCTTGTCCACCACTGCTCCAAGATCTCTCATATTCTTTACTTTCTTTAAAGTTTCTCCACCAAGTGTGTACTTTGTACCCCATTGTTGCTTACCAAATCTCAAAACTTTACACTTTGCAACACTGAACTGACAGCTCCACTTATCTGCCCATTCATGCAATCTATTCAAGACTTCCTGTGAGTCCATAAAGTTTGCTTGACTCTGCATTGCCCTCTCGAATTTTGCATCATCTGCAAACAGCTACATATCAGTAGTTAAACCCATCCCAATATCATTAACATACAAACTGAACAAGAATGCCCCAAAACTGACCCCCTGTGGTACACCACTGACCTTCCTCTTTCTGGATACTGCACCGCATATGCAACTTTCTGATACCTATCTGACAGCCAGTCACTGATCCAACTAAGAAGTCTGTTATACAATCCCATCTGTTTCAATTTATTTAACAGCTTGTTGTGTGGCAGTATATCAAAATCTTTTGCAAAATCCAAGTACACCACTGCATCTCCCCTGTCCAAGGTATTTGTCACCTTGTTATAGTACATAAGTTAGTAAAACATGATCTACCTTTAACAAACCCATGCTGATAACCACAGAGAATACTGCTGTTATCAACCCATTTCTGTATCATACTTCTCACCAAATGCTTCAGTACCTTCACCACAATTCCAGATATAAAAATTGGCCTTAATTTGAAGCTACAGCCTTATCACCACCTTTATGCAGTAGAACAATTTTACCTTCCTTCCTCTTCCTTGGAACCTGTACTGTTGTTGTGACTCATCCAATTAAACAGGCTCCAATGAACATTCCCTTAAGATGGGTGAGTGGTGATATGTCATCAAATCTTACCACCTTATTGACATCAAGGTTACTTATTTCCTCATATACTTCCTGCTCACTCACAATTAAGCCATCCCATCCTATGTCCTCTACACTTAAGTTCCCTATGACTCCACCCCGATCAGGATGAAACCCTTATAAATTGATCACTAAATACCTCAACAATGTCTTCTGCAGCAGTTACTACCATTTTCACCCATTAACATCATCTTACCATGATCATTCTTCCTTCTACTTGCAACATATCTAAAAAAACTCTCTAGGGGTTTTCTTTGCCTTATTTGCCAATTTCTGCTCATACTGCACTTTTGTTTTCCTTACTAACTGAGTCACTCTCCTGGCTTGTTCTTTATACTCTTCATGTAACTGATTATTACCATTATTCATTATTCATCTTGTACTGCCTCCAAAATGCCTTCTAGATTTCATACTTAAGCCCCTCGTTCATCCATTTTACACCTGCCTTATTCAGCCTTTTGGCCTTTGCAATACATTCACACAAAAAGTTGATACTGTTATGTATTTCTTTGTCAGTTCTCAAGCAGCATTTATTTCCTTACTGCTGAACTCCTCATTCCATCCTATAGCTCCAGGCCGTCTCCTAAGCTTGTCATAATCACCAGCCTTATAATTCCACATATATTCTTTCCTCACAGAAGTCTGCATATGGTTAGCACAACCCAGCTGATCACTCTCACCCACTGGAGGAAAGTGTGACACCCCCCACTCACAATTACATCCTGTGATGAAATTATTAGATCTAATACACTTGATGCTCATGTGCTCTCAGTTACATGCTGCCTGAGATAGTTATCTCTCAAGTACTCAAGAAATTCATTTTCCTTATTCCCAAATGCTATCTCTTCATTTGAATTTCTTCATCACCTCCCTTCATATTTCAAGGTCTACAGCAACATCCATCTAAATATGTCTCCCTGTTACACCTCCACATTACACTACACTGCCTCATATCTATTGTGTCTACCTTATGTAGACATAATTCCCCTGCCATCATCAGCAGCACTCCCCTCCTTCCTTCTTATCCTTTCAATCCTCATGAAAAACATTGTATCCTTCCATTTCTTATTCCTGTTAGAATATCATCTTCATTCAACCATGTTTCATTTATTCTAATGATTTTGGGGTAAATAAACTCAATCAGTGAAACTATTTCATCTCCCTTATTTCTGATACTTCTGGCATTTGTAAACAAACAACACAGTAATTCATTTCTAGTTCTATAACCAGTCCTATCCAAGCCACTTGTTGGTTGTCATTTCTTCATTTCTCCACAATACCTGCCCAATCACCTTTATCACCACTTACATCTGTTCAGTCTCAATTACCCCACCCACAATGCAATATACTCCATCTTCACAGGGAGACATATTCACTGCCATTTTCAACATCTGCTCTCCCTATGTCATGTCTCCCTGTCCAGCCAATCTTTTCTCAAACTGCACCTTTTCTTTCTTTACCATGCTCATCACCTTCCTAACCTGCACGTTATACTCTTCATGGTTCCTCTTGCATTCCCGTTCTCTCTTCATCTCTCGAACTACTACTGTTTCCACTACCAAGCACTTCTGTCTCTTCAATAGCACTCTCCTGATTTGTTCACTACATCTCTTGTGCTCATCACACACACACACACACACACACTGTACTTCCATCCAGCAACACTTTCTCCAGTGTACTGACTCCAAAGTTCAAATTTATTCAAATGCAAACCATCATCAAATTAATAGTACATGCACAGATTTTGAATCTGTGTGGTGCGAAGCTGCAATTAACAGGCTAGTATATCTAATAGGATGCTGTTATAGGCAAGGAAATGGAGAGACTACTGATTGTGAAATGTTTTGGAAAATTGGTTGGGCATCTAAAAATTTTCATTTCCCTAGAAAGGGAAATGAAAATTTCCCTTTCTAGAGCATCTAAGAAAGGGAGATTATGATGGGAGACTTTAATTCCAGGAATATAGAATAGGAGGAGGATATAGTACCAGGGTGGTCTGAAAAGTTCTCGGCCTCGACCATAGATGGCAATACTATCAGCAAGATTTTTTTTTTCTAAGTTGGTGTAAAAGTGTTGTCTGTATTCCTTGAAATGGATAAAATTGAGTATTGTGCAGTTATAAAATTCTTTGTAAAAGAAGATTTAACACCAAAAGAAATTCATTCAAAGTTAGTTCATAAGAGTTTATGGGCACTCTTCTCCTTCGTTTTCAACAATTAAGAAATGGGCTGCCGAGTTTAAGCGTGGCCATACCAGCCTTGAAGATGATCCATATGAAGGATGTCCAAAAAGTATAACGACACCAGAAATCATAGATCAAGTGCATGAAATGGTATTGGATGACCGGCAAGTCAAAGTGCATGAAATTGCTGAGACTACAGGCATTTCAAAAGAACGTGTAGGATATATTTTGCATGAAGAATTGCAAATGAAAAAAGCTTTGCACAAGATGGATACTGCACTTGCTCACAGCAGATGAAAAATGCACACTCGCATGAAAATCTTTGAACAGTGTTGGGGTATTTTAACAAGAATAAAACTGAGTTTGTGGGTCGATTTATTACTATGGATGAGACTTGGATTCGCCATTACACACCAGAATCCAAACAGCAGTCAAAACAGTGGACAGAAGCCAGTTGTTCAGTGCCAAAGAAGACAGTCAGTTCCATCAGCAGGAAAGGTCATGGCATCGGTGTTTTGGGATGCTAAAGGCATTTTGAGAGTAACTAAGAGTCATTCTTCCTCTTACTTGCCACATAACGAAATTATTCTTTGTGATTTCCTTTGGCCTGCTAGGCTAAATTCTTCTCATAATCTGATTGTGCCTTCCTTGCCATGCTGGTCACTTTTCTTGCCTGAGCCTTGTATTGTTTGTGAGTTTGCTGGTCACCTTTCTAATTATATACCTTCCACAGCATTTTCTTCTTCTGCACCTTGTGCTTAATGATATTGCTCATCCATCTAACTCATCATCATCAAATTCCTGCCATGTATCCTCAAGGGGTGTACAGGATATGATAGTACTACATGACAAAAATTACATCATTACTAATTTCCTATCTACAATTTTCCTCCAAATCAGTCTGTTACTTGTCAAGACTCCAACATTATCAGATCTTATATTTCTAGTCTAAGGCACTTTGTACCGCATCAATCCACCTATATGTTGGTCTTCCTCTGGGTCGTTTTGCTGCCAACCTGGCAGAAACCCTCCCTACCCTAGGTATACAATTTAATACTGCTTCCTCTAGATGATCCTTAACTATATCCCATGCACTACTAACATCCTTACCCTGCAATGGCTTATGCCATGGTACAGATTTAAGCTTCTTCCTAAGCATGCCATAATCACTTGCCTTGTAGTTCCACAAATACCCCTTGATAGAATATTCCTCATGTTTTTTACAGTCTCCCAAATCAAGACTGCATGATCACTTTCACCAGTTGGAAGCAGTGTTGTCACCTTGGTTATGGATAGTTCTTCTGATCCTATGACCAGATCCAATACTCTCCCACCCCTAGTCCCCTCCATCATGAATGCTGCCTTAAGTAATTATCTCTCAGCAGGTGTATAAATTCTATTTCCTTCCTGCCATGTGATACTTCTTCTTTCCAGTCTACATCTCCATAGTTGAAGTTCTCCATTATAATCACTCGACCCTGTACTCATTGTTGTACTCATTTGGTGATGCACGTCTTCCAGATCATGTGTGTGGAACTCCCTGGCCAGCAAAAACCAACTGTATATTTTGTCTCCTATTCTTTTTGGTTGCAATTAATCTGCTATCATCAGCAGTAATTTTCCCCCATCATATCTTCTCTGATAATATTAAACTCGTCACATTCAATCCCTGTAACTAACTACAGATGATGTAATTACAGGGATTGAATGTGAAGTTAGCCAAGTCTCACTATTGCCTATAATGTTTGGCGAGGTTGCACTAACCAATGCCAAAATCTTGTCCCTCTTGTTCCCGATACTTCTGGCATTAGTATATAGAAACTGCAGCATTCTTTTAGTCCCTTACCTGACTTTACTTTCTGAATTGACTGCCTATTCAATATTTTTTCTTGAGAGACTAGATTCCTCACTTGGTCATTCTCACACTCACTCGCTCCATGGGTGCCTTCACACAATTGCTCACTTGCTTCTTCCCTAATTGATTAAGTTTCCCTGAATTTGCACTTCAGCATGCTTGGTGAACAAAGTTCTCAACAGATACCTAATACCAAAACTATTTAGATGCAGTCCATCAGCATTGTACAAATCCTTCTTTCCATCAAATAGTGACCACAGATGTACAAATTCTACATCATTCTTTTTGCACAATCTACATATAGACTCATTGAGTACCAGTGCTCTCCTTCTTAGTTCACGTCTATCATAGCATGATAAGAGACTTACAATCTTCAACTCTTCAGTTTTTCCTCTTCTAACAACTCCTTTACATCCTCCCTCATAGATTGAAAAGGATAACTGTGGAGCATAGTTTTTGAGCACATTCAAAAGGATACAATCGGGATCAGAAACTTTTTGCCATTCAAACTATTCAGAATTCTGATTTCCTTTGGACAAAAGACCAGATATGCCATGAAGTGAGCTGTTCTTGGTGTTTTTGGAAATGAGTTATCATGGTCATTTACATGATGTCCTAGTTGTAATGCATTGCTAGAGGTACATGGTTAGCTATTTTATCTCTTCTTAAACTCATTCACTGACATTGCACATAATCACTCTTTCAAGAAAACTGTTCTATCCATTCACCATTCATCTAGAATCCTTTCTAGATTAACTCCTCGTTAAATCTCTTTTTGCATTTCTTGAAAGATCCTTTTCCCATATGTGACCTGTAAATTACCTATAAAATGTGACCTGTTTGAATATCTCTATCTTATTTGCTCTTTTCCAGATATTAATTCAATTTTGTAACTAAAATGTTTGCAGAATAGATAGGTTAGAAGTGAAATGAATGTCCAACCTTATTAATCAAGAAATCCACAAGAAGAATATCGTGAGAATAAGAGTGAAAGACGTTATGAAATATATAAAGCTCAGGCCAGAAAAGTAATGAGCGTTATGAGGAAAACTAAATCGGAGTATGAAAAGAAATTGGCCATGCAAGCTAAAGGTAGTCCAAAAGAAGTTAATCGTTATGCCACAAGTAAAAGAAAGGATGAATGTGGAAGAATAACTTTATTGAATGCAGATGGTACTTGAGTGTCGGAAGCTAATGAGATTGTTCAGTTAATGAGTGCTCACTTTGCTAAGATATATCAACCAGGTGTATGTAACATGGTGCACAGTGGTACCTACATTGGATAAAGAGTTAGAGATTTATGATAATGAGGTTGAAGAGCTGTTGCATAACCTGGATAAGAATTTGTCTATAGGGACAGATGGAATATCAGCCTGTTTGCTAAAGGAATGTTCAGCCGAATTGGCTATGACTTTTACATGTTTGTATAACTTGAGTCTCAGCTCAGGAATGATACCACAGGAATGTACGATAATTCCATTGAACAAGGCTGGTACAAAAATTGATGTATCTAACTACCGACCCATCAGTATCTCTCTCTCTCTCTCTGGTCTAGTGAAGATTTTAGAGAAGTTGGTAAGAACTCGCATTCATAAATGGGTAGACAAACATGGTATACTCTGCGAGGAACAGCATGGGTTTACTAACGGAAGGTCATGTTTCAGAAATTTACTCATATTTTATAACAATGTTACGGCTGAGTTGGATAAAGGAAATGGATACACTATGATAATGTTGGATTTTTCTAAGGCATTTAATAGGATACCACACGAAAGGCTGTTGTATAAACTGGAGAATATGGGATTGGAATATAAACTCTTGACTTGGATCAGGGGGATGGTTGACAGACAGATATCAAAAAGTGTTATACAGTGGGTGTGAATCTGCCAGATTTAAGGTGACCAGTGGTGAACCTCAGGGTTCTGTCCTTGGACCATTATTGTTTAATCTATACATTAATGACACCAGGAAGATCTAACATCAGATGTGTGTTTGTCGATGATGCGAAGATAGGCAGGGCAATCGGGGATGCTACTGATATTCAGCAATTACAAAATGATTTGAATAGACTCGAAATTTGGGCAAATGAAAATGGCTGTCAATTTAATGTTATTAAGTGTAGAGTTATGCATTTTGGCAAGATTAGAGTTCCATGGGATATTATATTAGCGGGGTTATGCTACAAGAAACTGAAGAGGCAAGGGATCTTGGTGTATTGGTGGATAGGAATTTAAAGTTCAAAGGTCACATAGCAAAGTTGCAAATACAAGTCAGATGATAATTGCTATGTTGAAGTGAACCTCGACATGTAAGGATAAGGAAGTCATTTTACCTCTTTATAAGGCTTTGATCTATTATGCACAGATTTGGTCTCCTGGGTTCCAAGGGGATAAAGAAGCAGTGGAAAGGGTGCAAAGAAGAGTTATAAAGATTATATCCAGATAAAGGGATTTAGATTATGAGGACAGATTGCGAGTATGTGGATTGTAGACTCTGGTTAACAGGAGAAAGAGGGGTGATATGATAGAGGTCTATAAACTTTTGAATGGGTGTTATAGGATATCATCTGATGAAATTTTTCGTTATATGGAAGGTGGGGAGAAAACATGAGGCATTCATCGAAGTTATTTATTTGCAGTCAAAAAAGGGGTAAGAGCTAGGTTTTTCTCCCAGAGAGCAGTGAGTGAGTGGAATAATTTGCCCTTAGGGGTAATGAGTGCACCTAGTGTGCATGAATTTAAGGGAAGGTATGATAGCTGGTTTCGATGATTTATATCATCCCTCGATGAGTCCCTGGAGGTCCCAGATAATAATAAATAAATAAATAATAATAATAATAATAAATACCCTTAATCCATTCTTGTATTCCATCATAATAATCAAGTTAATGACATGTACCTGTCATGTACAGGATATTATTATTATTAACACCAGACATTCATGTACATAAGACCCCAACTAAATGTCATTTCTTGTTAACCTCCACCTCACAACACACTGCTTCAAAAACCATTGCCACTATTTCCTTGTTTTATATGTACCTTATATGGAGATAATTCTCCTGCTATCATTGGCATCACTCTGTCCCTCCCTTCCTGTCCTTTCTATCCTTGTAAAAACCACTGTACCCTTTCATTTCTATTTCTATCAAGATATCCTCTTCATTCAACTGTGTTCCAATTATATTCACTTATATAATTAATTATTACATCTTCTAAAATTGGTCCTTATTCGGTTCAATGTTATTCAGATATCCAAATCATCCCTGTAGAGTAAAGGAGCAAGAGAATTAGTGGTGATTGTAGGAATAATGAATGTTGGAAAGTTATTATTAACACCAGACCTCCACAAAGTCAAAAGACTCATTGCAGGAGGTACATACTGTTACACACATAGCCTTAAAACTGTGCTTTAAACTCATTCAACGTATTTGCATTCACCACAATGTCAGGTAATGCATTCGACTCACCAACCACTCTCCATGCAAAGAAATATGCTCCTTATGTCCCTGCTCACATTCTCTTTATACAGTTTCCAGGGATGTTCCCTTGTTCTACCCCCTCTTCCATTCTATGAAAAATTTCCAGTAACAACTCTTTACTAACATTTCAATCATATCCTCTCTGTTTCTCCTGTTCGCAAGGCTTTGCAAATTGCATTCCTTCAATCTGCCTTCATATTTCACATCCCAAAGACCTATTACCACCAGGGATCCAAATCTATGAATAATTCATGTAAGGTCTGATCAAGGATTATACAATGGAACCACAGAAACTTCAGGAGAATAAAAGATAACATTAGTAGGACAGGTCATTGCCATGTTGCTCAAATATCAATTAGTTGAGTTTTTGAGCAAAGATCATGAATGTTATGTTGGTAGCTGGGTGAGGAGAAAGGAGCAGTTTGTTCATGTGGGATGGATTTCAGGGACAAATGGAACTGTATTAGAGTGATGGACAGCATTTGGGATTTAGTGTAAGTCAACTGGAAAGATTGCTGCTAGAGGGAAAATTAATGACAGATGTGAGAAAGCAATATGAGAGGTCATGTGGAAGTGCAGGAGGAATTGAAGCAGTGCTTGTGAATAGAGAAATGAGTAGAGTGAGAGATGTGATGAGAGAATAGGAATGCAAGACAGGGAAACAGAGAGTAAAGCAGGAGTAGATTGTGTATATGTGAGGATACTCAAAGGAATGGGATAACCTGGAATGCAAGAGAGGAATTTGAATCTCATTAAAAAAGCATGAAATCAGTGTTGGTAACAAAGAACAGTCAAGGGCAAGTATCAAGAAGTTACAAGCCAAGAGGAACCCTGAGTAGAATTGGTAGACCCAGAAATGAATTGCTATTTGTTGCAGTAATTTACTGCAGAATTCCAGGAATATCAGAAATAAGAGGGTCAAAATGTTCTTGCCTGCTAGAGGATAAAGAGCTTCTTTTCAGTAGTGAGAAGTGGAAGAAAAAAAATTATAACTTTTGATATTAATTATTAGGTGTTTTATTACAAATTTAGAGTAAATTTAGATTGCAATAACTGATAGATTGTCGCCCAGCTCTCCTGTATTTAAAGATTATGTTTTGCACACTAGCATAGAAGATTTTATAGTATGATGCACCTCTGGTAGGTAAAAGATGGAGGAACTGGGTGATATCAATGTCAGTATCTTTGGTTTAAGTGGCAGAATGGTGGTGTGACAGAAACAAGCAGCTGCATGAGTTATGAATAGCTTGATTAAGGGGGGGGGGCAAGCATGAGGGAAGCAATGGACTCGACATTAAGTGACTGGAGATATGGAGGATCTGAAGGATGGTGTGGACTGTGTAAGTGAATATCAAGTGAGGGTAGGATGTTGAAAGGCATGAAAAATTAGTTGATTCATGTGAAGTGAGAGATTAGTAGACTTGAATGGCTGACTGATGTGGAACAAACATATAGTCTGAAAGAATGGATGAACCCGGGAAGAAGAGGAAATGAGATAAAGTTGAGAGTGTGCAGAAGCAGGGGATAGAGAGATGAGAGCAAGATAGATGATAAGTGAGAGAGCAATGAGAAAAAATGCAAGGAGGATTCAGGTGCAAGAAAATAATGGATCTGTGAAGGGAGTGATGTATAAAGAGTCAATGATTTGGGGTGTGCAGAAAGACTTGCCTGGAAGACCAATAAAGAATGCATGTCTGTGGCAATAAAATAAGAGAATGTGGAAGAGATAAGTGATGGTTTGTACAAATGATCTGATTAGTAGTTTAAGTTGGGCAGCAAGAGATCTGAAATTAATGTTAGGAACTGTGCAGCAGAAAAGTGATATTGATGGTGAAAGTAATGCAGATCATTGCTGCAATACTAAGAAAAATTTTGACAGAGATAATAAATAGAGAGATTTTATACATTGATTCCAATGTATAAAATCCTGATCAGACCACATCCAGATTATTTTACTCAATCTGGTCACCACCATTTGAAGGGAATGACGTAACCTTGATAAAATGACAGTGGATAACAAAAATGATACCAGGGCTGCTTAATGTCCACTATGAGAAAGATGGAGGCATGCTAACACAGAGCGGTGGATAGAAGATGAAGAGGTGATATGATTGAGATATATAAACTATTGACAAATAATCACAGAATTGACAATGGAGAGATTTTTCATATAATAGAACAAGAGGAAGGAATAAGGACAGGAGGTCAACCCTGGAAGTTGTAAAAGGTTGAGAAGTGGCTTATTTTGCACAGAAGGTGGTGAATATACAGATAGTGAATGAATTTAAGGAGTGGTATGATTGTATTGTTTAAAGTCGGCTTCCTGTGATAGGTCTTGTGACTATCAACTGGGCAAATGAACTCAGTGTGTTTGGATGAATATGTTCTGATAGAAATAGAGATGGATTGGTGTAATATTTTTCATGAGGATAGGAAAGGCATGAAGAAGGGGGGTTATGTTCTTGATGATAGCAGAAAAGATGTCCTCACAAGATGGAGATGTTAGGAAAGGGTGATTATTTGTCAGTAGTTTCAGGTGAGGTGAATAGAATGAAATATTTAATTTTTGTTGAGTATGCTTAGGATTGTGGTGAAAAGGAAATGTATGGACAAATTGGTCAAGTATATAAGAAAAAGTGATTATTATGGATAATTTTAATTATATAGAATACATTGGAATGAAAAGATAGTATCTGGAGCAAAGAAAATGAATTTCTTGGGTATTTCAGGGACAATTAGGCAGTATGAAATGTAGGACACTTGAACATCGAAAGTCTTGGATTTGATCATTTCATTAGAGTATATTGCTGTAAATGAGGTATCAAATTGCTCTTCATTTGGGAAGAGTGATCTTGAGATCATTGCCTTGGTGGTAGCCAGCTATATGAGGACTTTTCTGTTAGGAAGGGATTATGTGGAACTACAAGGCTGGTGATTAGGAATGCTCAGAAGATGGCCTTGGAGCTGTAACATGGAATGATTGGAAAGGAGGTTGCTGTTTTTGGGCTAGACAAGAACTGTTTAACAATAGTAATGTCAGAATATAATTTGAAGATCAAGAGGAAGGTAATTAGATTAAATATAATCAGTGTAAAGGAATGAATGAAGAGATTAAATATGCGCTCTGAAAAGGAAGGCTTTATTGATGCAACACAAGATGAAGAATAATAATCAATTGCACGAGTTTTTGCTGTCCTTATCCAACTAGGTGGATAAGGACAGCAAAAGCAAAGTATGAGCAGAAATTAACTAATCTAGCTAAGAAAAGTCCCAGAGAATTCCTTCAGTATCTGGCAGATGAAAGAAAATGATTATGGAAGGGTAATGTTAGTGGATGAAGATTGTAGATTAGTAACTGCTGTGGAGGATAGTTCGGGCATTTGCTGAGCAGTTTTTTTTTCTTCATGAATGTATGCAACATTGCAGAGCTTGAATTTAGAGGGCATGGTGGTGGAAGAGGAAATGAAAGTGACTGAGCTGGAGGTATATGAGGAGTTAAGCAAAATTGATGTTAATAAGGTAGTAGGATTTGACAATATATTACTGCATGTTTTGATGAATGTGTGTGGGTTATGTCAATTCTCAGTTTAATCCTTAAGTGGATGTTGTAGTATTGACGTGTCACAAACATGGAATGTGGTTTTGTCGCTGTACGTGAACTTACTGTTTGTAGTGATCAGCTAATTATTTATTGGAATCACAACAAACTTCATATCTGCTATGCTTGTTGGTAGGCTTCAACATATATAACATTTACAGTTTGTAAGGATGCAGTGCGAGTCGGTTTCATAGAATATGCCAGAAACTTCTCTGAAGCACAGCTGAATACCCTGTTGGCTTAACTGTTCAAGTAAGCCTCCTACAGTTGTATTCTCTTCAGGGAATATTGTTGTTGTCCTTAAAAATGTATTCCCTCTACAACTGCATGTGCTACCTAATGGTCAAGTATTGCCTTCATGATCTTTATGTCCTTAAAAATACATCTCTTTTTCACACACATGTAGCTGTTGCTGTGCATCAGTCATTCCAGACTATGTTACACAACAGTGAAGCACACTGAATGATTTTTCCATGTTATTTAGAAAAATACTACCATATGATGACTGCAGAACCAGTCCAGTCAACTTGTGGATTTTTGATAGTGTCATGTAAAACTTAGAGATCATTTCTATCCTTTCCCAGATACTTAGTTATGCCATGTACATGGAAAATTATTAATATTTAAATTGTATCTAACTCTGCATTATTAATATTTAAAATTTTATCTTAGCATGTGGAATGGGGAATTAATATGGCCATTCTCATACCAGTAATGCATTTTAACATAAATGTCTGAATCAGAAAAGCATAGAAATTGTGCTCATCCCACTTGGCATTAAATTGCTAGACAGAATGAAAATGGCTGTGCAAGCATTGCTTCTGATTTCTGTAAGAAATCAGAACCAGATTGGGATCTGAATTTCCTAGAGGATAAATAACATCCACTGTTATTCCTAAGGGCTGTGAAGAAATTAGTGTCTAGTATTCTGGCAGTCATATGAACATTTATGTGAGATCATTGGTAATAGCAAAGGCCTTAATCATGTAGTGTTGTCACAGTGGAACACCCCTTCAGGATACATATCAAGAAATTGCTGGTGATGATGAAATTAGGATTTGAAAAGGTTAGATAACCAGAAGATTAGATGTTGAATTTCTTGTATAGTAACAAAGCTATTTTATGGTGTTTGTTACTTATAAGTATTTTAATTCTTTGTATTATTTAGGTCGGCTTCAAGCCAGCAGGTGGTATCCGAACAGCTGGAGATGTTCTTTTATGGCAGACACTAATGAAGGAAACATTAGGAAACGATTGGCTCTTTCCAAATCTGTTTCGTATTGGTGCAAGTGGATTATTGGGAGATATTGAAAAACAAATATTTCATTCAGTAACTGGATGTCCTGCAGCTGCAAATGAACTACCTCTCTCTTAACACTTTATTTTTTATAAATTTCTTATTAAGAGTTTCATTTAATAGAGTGCATTTAATTCTTATTGGAATAAAATGTTTTTCAGTATCATCTGATTCTGATATACTCCATTTTGATTTCAAACAAATCAACTAAATTTAGTTGATTTGTTTGAAAATTGTTTAATTTGATAATACATTTTTACTTAGAAATCACTATTTTCAACATGCTTTTAATAATACTTAATTTTGGACTGTAATAGTTATTATCCAGTAGAATGCCCACACCAACCGTTATTCGTACAATGCTTATCACACCTTTCCTTAAAATTATTCGCTGACAAACCACTAATGATTGCCTCGGGCAACCTATTTCACTCATTTATTACTCTTAAAGAATAAATCTAGTCCTTATACCATCTGACCACACTTGATTAATCTATTCTGTAAACCCTTATATGTAATTTATGTTTCTATCACATACTGTATTTTCTATCATACTGCTCTTTGTAAGTCAAATGTTATATTATAACCCACAAATTTCAAAATAAAAATAAATAAATCAGCTAAAGCCTTTTATTCCCTTATAGGGAGAGGGCAAGGCCTTTATACCTTATCTGATGAAGAAGCTGGCAAGCAAGTGCTGCCATCTCTTGGTACCTAACAGGATGTTATCTGAAATAATGTGGGTACTACGGTCGATTTTCTTGAGTTTACAGGATGAAAAACCTGAGTTTCTGGGAGAAAAAGCCAGTTTGTCTGTGCCTGAGATCAACTAACTCGGGAACCAGTCAAAAATAAGCTTAGAAAAAGTTCCTCCAGTTGGCAACTAGATTTGAACCTAAGTCTAACGTCGAGTGACCAAACACAGAGGACGCAAGCACCACTTCCATTGAGCTACACAGGCTCCCACAAATTTCAGTCTCTCCTTAATGGATTTCTATTCTCAGCAGATGCTTATTTAGGCAAATAGTTATAATTTTGTTAACAGTGAATATGTTATAGCCATTTAAAGGTGAGTTTTTGTTTGTGTGCGCTAACAGTCCTTCATGTAGATAAATGAGCAAACGTTTTAATGATGTCATATTTCTGGCAAAATGGAAATCCATATAGATCTCTTCTTGGATTACTATGTATATAAACCTAAAAATATATACCGTATTTTCCGGTGTATAAGACGCACACAAGAAATTTAATACAATTTTCTGGAAAAAACCTAAACTTTAACGTATGATTTAAAAACTTTGACTGCATGTGTATGAATCATTTTTGTTGAAATGGCAATGCCATTTTGCCAATTTTCTTGCACCCATTTCAAAACTTCTAGTTTTGAAATGGGTGCAAGAACTTTTCTAGTTCTGGCCACTTCGCAATTTTTCCACGTTCCGTGCGCTTTTCATTACACAAATTGTACAAAATCTCCTTCTGACCACGCCAAGTTCTAATCATTTTTTCTGTAGGCGGAGGTCCAAAATGTCTTTCAACTTTCCTATTCCCGTGTTCTTCTGCATATTTTACAACCTGCAATTTGTAACTTGAAGTATATGAATGTCGCCTGTTTTTTTCCATCACTAAAATCTATGGGGAAATATCAAACTGAACACAAAATATCTCAACGTCAACTCAATACTGATAAACATCGGTAACTGATTACTCGGATAAGATATTATGAAACTTGAATAGGGACTCCCCGTTCTTAGCCAATAACGCGCTAGAAGTCACGTGAAGGTTACACATCGATTTGATTGCACCATTAACCGCCTACAAAGATCTTGGAACATTTGCGTATGACTTTGAAAAGAGGAAACAATCTTTACCTTCATTATATAAGACGCACCCCATTTTTCATCATAATCATCATACGTATCAAGGATTTAGGCCTAATATGGCCTGTTCCGGCCTTAGAAGTCATCGTTGAATCGTTTAAGAGGACGTCCTGGTTTTCTTTTTCCTAATGGCTTGTACTTTAAGGCTTGTTTTGGTAATCTTTCTGTTTTCATTCTTTGAACGTGTTCCATCCATCTATGTTTATATTTTTTAATTTTTTCAATTACTGGTTCTTGGTTTAATTCTTTCATAATATCTTCATTTCTTTTGTGATCAAATAGGGTATACTTTGCAGTTTTTCTCATAAACTTCATTTCTGCTGTTGTTAATCTTTGTTTGTCTTTTTGTTTTATTGTCCAGATTTCGCTTCCATACATTAAGACCGGTAGGGCTAATGTTGATTCTCGTAGACAGGCATATACGTTGGTTATGCATTATTAAAACACTTAAGGAATAGAAAAACGTAGTTAAGAATATAAATTAAATTAAACTTTAATAAATATTTTCCGATATTTCGGCAATGTCACACTGCCATTTTCTAAAGGAACTTACACAAAAAAGTTATGTGCACGTAGGCACAACACAGAAACTGGGAATGAAGAGATGAAGCTATTGTTCTCCTAACCGTCCTGATGGTGCCCTCTAGCGGGCTAAGTAGGTGTTCTTGGCCGTTGGGCTGAAGGTCTGCAGATGTAGGTCTCCCAAATTTGGGGCAGTCGCATACACCCAAATTTGTTGAGGTTTGGAGAATTTCTCAGGGCTGAGACTGATTCCATAAAGTCTTTCAAATTTGTATTTGCTACAGTGTATCACTGTAGCTTTCTTCCACCGTATTCTGTGGCGTGTATCCAGAGCATGGTCCGCAAGCCCAGAATGACTGTATTTGTGAAAGCGGATGTAGTCCTTGTGTTCCGAAATTCTGATATTCGCTGTCCTGCCTGTTTGGCCAAAGTAAGACAGTTTACAACTGCAAGGGACCTGGTAAACACCAGGTAGGTCTAGGGGAAGTGGTTGGTCTTTAGTGGAGCGGATAAGGGATGCCAATTTTCTGTAAGGTTTGTAACAGGAGGTCAGGTCATGTTTTTTTTTCAGATTTTGGTGATCTTTTCCGAGGTGCCTCGGATGTAGGGAATGGTGATGGATTTAGAGTAATCCTTGTTGTGGGGGGGGGGGGATCTGTGGTTAGTAGGTTCTAATATTTTTTTAGGGGGGTAGCCATTGGCTGAGAAAGTGTTGAGGATGTGATTTAGTTCAGTGTTTAGGGCCAAGTCGTTTGAACAGATTAGTTTAGCCCTGTTGTATAGTGTTTTCACTACTCCATATTGTTGTGAGGGGGGGGAGGGGAATTGTTGGTGAATGTATCTGCCTGTATGGGTGGGTTTTCTGTAAACTGAGAAAACCAAGGATCCATTAGGCTGGCAGGTGACTAGTGTGCCTAGGAAGGGGAGGCTGTTGTTTTCCTCTTTTTCCAGAGTGAATTTGATTCTGGGGTGTTGTTGTTTAAGAAGGAGAGAAGTGTTTCAGAGCCATGTGGCCAAATAGCGAACACATCATCAACGTAGCGAAGCCATATGGTTGGTTTTTGTGGGGCAGAGGCTAAGGCTTTTTCTTCAAAGGTCTCCATAAAGAAATTGGCCAAGGGTGGGGAGAGTCGTGAACCCATGGCTGCCCCTTCTATTTGTTTCTAGAATTTTCCCTGCCAAACGAAATAGCCTGAGTTCATTGTGAACTGAAATAAGGCTTAGATATCGGGAGAAAATTTAGTTTGGATTAGCTCTAAAGTTTCCTCGAGTGGGACATTTGTAAATAAAGAGGACACATCAAAGCTGACCATTGTGTCAGTATGTTGGAGTGTAAGGTTTTCTATGCTGGCTTTGAAATGGGCTGAGTTTTTTATGTGTGATGGTGTGTTGCCAGTATAGTGTGGGAGCTCTTTGGCCAAATGTTTAGCTAATTTGTATGTGGGGGAATCAATGCCATCCACTATGGGACGTAATGGCATATATTTTCTTTGTGTATTTTTGGGAGTCCGTAAATACGGGGGGGGGGGGGGAGTTAAACGGCTTTAATCTGTTGGTAACTTCTACAGGCCAAGAAGTGACTCTCTTAAGGAGCCTGTGAAGTTTTCTAATTTGAGAGTTGGTGGGATTGTAATTGATAGGTAAGTGGCCCGATCTAGTAGCAGAGCATTCAGCTTACCTGTGTAGTCCTTTTGGTTAAGTAATACAGTTGCATTTCCCTTATCCGCTTTGGTGATAACTAATTCTTTATTATCCTTCATTTCCTGTCTCCTATCTTAACACACTTAAACAACCAACACCCCAGAATCAAATTCACTCTGGAAAAAGAGTAAAACAACAGCCTCCCTTTCCTAGACACACTAGTCACCCGCCAGCCTAATGGATCCTTGGTTTTCTCAGTTTACAGAAAACCCACCCATACAGGCAGATACATTCACCAACAATTCCCCCCCCTCACAACAATATGGAGTAGTGAAAACACTATACAACAGGGCTAAACTAATCTGTTCAAACGACTTGGCCCTAAACACTGAACTAAATCACATCCTCAACACTTTCTCAGCCAATGGCTACCCCCCTAAAAAAATCCAAAAAATATTAGAACCTACTAACCACAGATCCCCCCCCCACACACACACACAACAAGGATTACTCTAAATCCATCACCATTCCCTACATCCGAGGCACCTCGGAAAAGATCACCAAAATCTTAAAAAAACATGACCTGACCTCCTGTTACAAACCTTACAGAAAATTGGCATCCCTTATCCGCTCCACTAAAGACCAACCACTTCCCCTAGACCTACCTGGTGTTTACCAGGTCCCTTGCAGTTGTAAACTGTCTTACTTTGGCCAAACAGGCAGGACAGCGAATATCAGAATTTTGGAACACAAGGACTACATCCGCTTTCACAAATACAGTCATTCTGGGCTTGCAGACCATGCTCTGGATACACGCCACAGAATACGGTGGAAGAAAGCTACAGTGATACACCGTAGCAAATACAAATTTGAAAGACTCTTTATGGAATCAGCCTCAGCCCTAAGAAATTCTCCAAACCTCAACAAATTTGGGTGACCTACATCTGCAGACCTTCAGCCCAACGGCCAAGAACACCTACTTAGCCCGCTAGAGGGCACCATCAGGACTGTTAGGAGAACAATAGCTTCATCTCTTCATTCCCAGTTTCTGTGTTGTGCCTACGTGCACGTAACTTTTTTGTGTAAGTTCCTTTAGAAAATGGCAATGTGACATTGCCGAAATATCGGAAAATATTTATTAAAAATTTAATTTATATTCTTAACTACGTTGTTCTATTTCTTAAGTGTTTTAATAGGGCCAATGTATTGTATACTTTTAGCCTGGTTTGGTTTAAATATAGAGTTAATTACTCCTGTTATTTTTAAATATTTTGCAATTTTTATGTTTATATCTTTTTCATAAGTGATCATACATCCTAGGTAGTTAAATGAATTCACCTGTTCTAAGATCTTGTTATCTAATACTATTTTAGTTCTTGCTGGATCTTGTCCTTTAAAGGCCATAGTTTTTGATTTTTCCGTTGATATTATAATACCATAATCTTTGGATATCTGATTTAGATTTAAAATAGCTTTCTGTAAGTTATCTTCAGAATTTGTAATTATTATTTGGTCGTCTTTAAAGAGGAGAGTGTTTAAGTTAACTGTTGGTGAAAGTTTAATTCCTTGATGTAAATTTTTACTCCATTTTATTATTATTTCATTTAGGTAGATATTAAAAAGAGTTGCTGAGAGGGGACATCCCTGTCGCACCCCTTGGTTTATCTCTCTGGTATATGATAGCTCATGATTTAATCTTATTTGTATTTGATTATTTTCATATATACTTGTGACAGCTTTTAGGATACAACCTGCAATTTGACCCCATTTTTAAGACGAATTTTTATATAATGTAAAAATACAACCCCATTTTTAAGGTAAAAAAGTGTCTTATACACCGGAAAATACGATAACTTTTCTATTTTCCTTTCCACTGTTCAGAAACTAGCTTCCTTTTATTAAAGCCCCAAGTGCAAGTTTAGGTGAGGCATGAAACAATAGATCACATCCATTTATGACAATATGAAATATTTTTCAGAAAATATGGATTACACGATCTTAGCATAACCACTTTTTCAGTTAAATAGTAAGAAATGGATTTATTGCAGTTCCTTTAAATTTGCACGATTCAAAGAATCTTGACTTTTCTGCATCAGCCAAATTCCGTATCAATTTCTTGATATGGAAGATGACTATCTAAAAGACAAACATTTAATTAATTTATTTTGTTGAAAACCAGTCCCCACCTCTTACTATTGAGAAAAAGAATGCTTTGCATTTCCAGCATATATATCTTCCTTATTTGAATGCCCATGGATATTACAGTATTCCTGACAATGCTAGTGTTAAACTAGAGAAATAGTAACTAAAATCATTTCTCATTATCATCATCAAATTCCTGATATGTATCTTCACATTGCAGAGGGGACCAAGGAAAAGCTTATGCCATTACCAACTTCCTATGACAATTTTCCATCATATAAAATTTGCTATCTGTCAAAATTCCAATATTTTCAGATCTGTTTTTTTTTAAGGCACTTCTTACATTATCAATCCATCTAGATCTTGGTGTTCCTCCAGGTCTTTTCCTGGCCTAATACCTGTCTTGGTAACTTTTCCTCTCCCATTCTAAGTGACCATACCACCACAGATTAGCTCTGCTTCATGAGCAGATATTAGAAAGCAATGTGACATTGTTCGATAACAGTGTCAAGTAACAAATATTTTCATTTTTAATATTATGCTACCATTTGTTCATTTCCCCTAATTTTTCTCAGAACTCTCAAATCTGTGGTCTCCATTGATCAAGTGTTTTCTACTCCAGCTCTCAGATCTACAAGTTAAAACTGGTTTTAACACTCTTGTATATATCATCATCATCATCAAATTCCTGACATGTACCCTCAAGGGGTGTACAGGATATGATAGTACTACATGAAAAATTTACATCATTACTAACTTCCTATCTACAATTTTCCTCCAAATCAGTCTGTTACTTGTCAAGATCCCAACATTATCAGATCTTATATTTCTATCGTCTAAAGCACTTTGTACCATATCAATCCATCTATATCGTGGTCTTCCTCTGGGTTGTTTTCCTGCCAACCTGGCAGAGAACACTTGTTTTGCTAATCTTTCCTCGCCCATTCTGTTTAAGTGACCATACCACCTGAGATTAGCTCTGCTAACGCATTCCTGGATGCTGACAATGTCAAGTTCTTTCCTAATATCCTCGTTTTTAATATGATATTGCCATTGATGCCATCTGTTCACGCCTCTAATCTTTCTCAGGACTCTCATATCTGCGGTCTCTAGTCTTTGGTCAAGTGTTTTACTTCTGACCCAGCTCTCAGATCCATAATTTAAAACTGGTTTGAACACCGTCTTGTATACAGCTAATTTAGTGTTCCGACTAATTTCTCTCTTATTCCATATGAATTTATTCAATTGACTGCCTACCATACCAGCTTTGTTGATTCTGTTGTCTATTTCCATATTTAATTTACCATCTTCTAAAAATCTTGATTAAGTAGCTGAAATATTTTACTTGTTCCACAAGTTCTCAGTTCAACAACACAGTTCACATTTTCAACAATTCTGCCTATTTTCATTGTCTTTGTCTTTTTAATGCTGACCTTCATACCATATCTATTACAACAGTTATTCAATTTAGTCAGGGAATCTTGCAAACTTGTAGTGGATTTATTTAGAAGTATAACATCGTCCGCATAAAGCAAAGAGCTGACATTAACATCTCCAATTCTGATATGTGTAATACCACTTTCCTTCATGTGATCCATATAGATAACAAATAACAGAGGGGATAATGTACATCCTTGTCTCACACCAAATTTAACATTAAACCATCTTCCTGTACTTCCTTCCATTCTAACTGCTGACTTACAACTGAAATAAAGACTAAGTATTGCTTGATATAATGCCATATTGACACCATATAACTGTAGCATATTGAATAGCTTCTCTCTTGGCACCTTGTCATATGCTTTTTCCAGATCGACAAAACTTAAATACTAGCTATATATACACTCTTGTATATATAGCTAGTTTAATGTTCTAATTTCTCTCATGTGCCACATGATCTTATTCAGTTCCCACCACCATACTGGCTTTGCATGTTGGTGTCTATGTCCCTACTCTGCTTAAATAGCCGAAATGTTTGTTTTATATTTTACCATTTAAGATGCAGTTGATATTTTTAATGTCAACTGATTTTCATACCAGTTTATTACAGCAATTCAATTTAGTTAGGAACTCCTGCAGACTTATACAGTTTATTTTAGAGTACAATATGTGCATGAAGTAAAGAACTGAGATTAACATTTTCAATTTTGATATCAAGTTTAATGCAACTTTTCTTCAGAATGTGATCCATATAGTTGATGTCCATATAGTCCCATTATAAGTAGATAATGTGACTTTGTCTCACACCTGATTTAACATCAAATTTGTAATGATTGTTCTGATTACAACTTAGATATAGACTATATATTGTTTGATGTCTCATTACATGATAAATTTCGAAAAGCTTTTTCTTGCACCTTGTCGCATGCCTTTCTACAAAACTCAGATTTCCCGACGTTTTAAAGTGAAAATCTGATCCTGATCACTTCTGTTTGGCATGAACGCAGACTGTTCTTCTCAATTTTTCTTAGCTTCTTCTCAATTATGCTTGCATAAATCTTACTCAGCAGGGATATTCTCTAATTCTCACATAGTTTTATCTCTCTTTTATAGCTGGGTACTACAAGAGCTCTATTCCAATCATCTGGAATTAGACCCTCTGATCAGGCTATCTGATTTATACAGTACAGCCACTGTAAAACTTTTATACCTCCATATTTCTGGTCAAATATCTACTCTGGCAGCTTTTTCACACTTCAGGATTTTAATTTTTTTTCTACTTCATGTATTGATATATACTCCTGAATACTTTTTTTTTAAATCACTGTTCTAGATCCTTGCTTTATTTAACCATCTTTCAAAGTAATCATTCCAGATATCTGGAATGTCATTAATATCAGTTTTAATACCTTTGTCATTTGTGATGCCTTTTACAGTATTCTGTCCTCCATTTCTAAGCTTTTTCAGTAGCCCCAGAATATTTTACCTTGCTGAAATTTTTAATATTCTTATAGTCTTCCCTTTTGTTTAGCTACTTTTACACATTGCTTTTCTTTCTTTCTTTCTCTCAGAGTACATGCCAACTTACTTGCTAAGAACTTTTAATACATTTCTCTTTTTTTTTTTTTCCATGATTGCCTCTTGAAAATGTTAAGTCCACCATGCTTTTATCTTTGCAGACAGATTCACTATACATACCTCTCTGGCACAGCACAAAGAAATACAGGTTTAATAGGACAGGTTTAATACAGGAAGAATAAGATAAGAATAAGAATAGGGGGTGCTTAAGGGTCAAAGCTGTATAACTGAGAGGAGACCTCCACATAGCCTTTAAAAGAATGCGGAGAACCGACCAGGGCTTCTGACCTAATGTCCAATCCTCACCTTCTCGTGGTGCACCCTGTTGGGTATCTACTTTGATACTGAATGAACGAGGATGGGCTGGCAATTTGGGATTTAGCCGACCAAATTGTATTCTTATTGGTTAAACCAAAATAAAAAATGATGGTACAACATGACAAAATTTCATGCCGGCTGGGGCGTCGCCCGGTTAAACAAGGCCCCCGTTGTTTTCGCCAGGGAACCAGGGCGAACAGCGAAAAGTCAGCTACTGGAACAAATCTGAAAACAAACCCCAACTCAACATCACCAGAGTTAAAGATCGGTACTATCAACGTAAGAAGCCTGAATGGCAAAGAAATGGAGCTAGCTGAGGAATTAGATAAGTACCAGATCGACATAATAGGGGTGACTGAAACAAAAAAAACCAAAACTGGTGAGATCTTTCTGAGCAATAAATACAAAATGTTATATTCAGGCAATGATAATCAAGGAAAAGAAGGAGTAGCCATAGTATTCAACACAAAATACGAGGCTAATCTTCTTGAATGGCAGTCAGTGTCAAGTAGAGTAATGTGGGCAAATATGAGAATGGGGAACTGGACAATGAGACTTATTTGTGCCTATGGTCCCACAGAAGGTTCTACTAAGGTAGAAGTGGAGGAATTTTTTGAGGCTTTAGAAAAAGCAACTGACACAATGAAAAAGGAAAAGTTGGTCCTTGTTGGGGATCTAAATAGTAGAGTAGGAAATGATTGTGAGACATACAAAAATATTTTGGGAAAATTTGGAGAAAAGAGCAAAGCTAATAATAATGGCAAATATCTGTTGGATTTCTGCTCAGGACATGGACTGGTTATTACTAACACCATGTTCCAACATAAAAATGTGCACAAATTCACATGGAGAGAAGAGGCTAGGAATAAGAAAAGTCTCATTGACTATGTTATTGTTGATAGTGATGTTTTCTCCCTGGTGCAGGACACCAGAGTGTACAGAGGATTTGAAATTGGAAGTGATCACTATTTAGTCTTGAGCAGGATAAAATTGAATTTCATATTGAAAAGAATAACATGTAAGAAAGTTTTAAAGCGAATAAAAATTGAGCATCGCTCAGATGTAAACTGTAGACTAAAATACAGAAATATTATTGAAAAGAAAATGAAAGAGTTTGAGAACAGGAATCAAACCTTGGAGATTCAGTGGCAAACTCTGAAGGAAACATTGATTGATTCTGCCAGAGAGGCATGTGGTGAGGTTGTGTGCAAAGATAAAAAAATCAGAACTCCCTGGTGGACACAGGAAGTTAAAGAGGCAGTGAAGGAAAAGAAGAAAGCATATCAAAAGTTCCTGGCAAATAAGTCAGCTTTTACTCTTACAGAATACAGAGACAAATGTAAGAAAGCTAAACAGTGTGTAAAACTAGCTAAACAAAAGTCATGGGAGGACTTTGGCAAGAATATAGAAAATAAATATCAAGAAGGTGGCAAAATATTCTGGAGGTTGTTGAAGAAGCTTAGGAATGGAGGAAAGAGTGCTGTAAAAGGAATTAGAGATGATATAGGTGAAATGAAAACAGGAGAAAAAGATATCCTTGAAGTATGGAGTAATTACTTTGAAAAACTGCTAAATGAAACAAGCAGTGATGACAGCACAGTGATAAAAAACACTGACCAGGCATGCAGTCAGGAATACATATCTATACTTGAAGTAGAAAAAGCCATCAAAGGCTTGAAATGTGGAAAGGCAGCAGGAGTAGATGATATTCGACCAGAAATGCTGAAGTATGGTGGTATAAAAGTCTTACAGTGGTTGCACTGCATAGTTCAGAAAGCCTGGACAGAGGGACGAATTCCCGATGATTGGAGTAGAGCTCTCATAGTACCCATATATAAAAAGGGAAATAAAACTGAATGTGAGAATTACAGAGGTATTTCCCTACTGAGTGTTCCTGGCAAGATCTATGCAAGTATACTTGAGAAACGGTTGAGAAGAATTGTGGAAGAAAAGCTTGGTGAAGAACAAGCTGGATTCAGGCCAAATAGAGGCTGTCAGGATCAGATCTTCACTTTACGACAAATAGTCGAGAAAGCATGGGAATATAACAAAGATCTGTATTTAAGTTTTGTCGATTTGGAAAAGGCATATGACAAGGTGCCAAGAGAGAATCTATTCAATACGCTGCAGTTATATGGTGTCAATGGGGCATTATATCAAGCAATACTTAGTCTTTATTTGAGTTGTGAGTCAGCAGTTAGAATTGAAGTACAGGAAGATGGTTTAATGTTAAATCTGGTGTGAGACAAGGATGTACATTATCCCCTCTGTTATTCATTATCTATATGGATCACATTATGAAGGAATGTGGTATTAAACCTGATATCAAAACTGGAGATGTTAATGTCAGCTCTTTGCTTTATGCGGATGATGTTATACTTCTAAATAAATCCGCTACAAGTCTGCAAGATTCTCTGACTAAATTGAATAGCTGTTGTAATAGATATGGTATGAAGGTCAGCAATAAAAAGACAAAGACAATGAAAATAGGCAGAATCATTGAAAATGTCAACTGTGTTGTGAATGGAGAACCTGTGGAACAAGTAAAACATTTCAGCTACTTAGGCACAATTTTTACTGAAGATGGTAAACTAAATATAGAAATAGACAACAGAATCAGCAAAGCTGGTATGGTGGGAAGTCAATTGAATAAATTCATATGGAATAAGAAAGAAATTAGTCGGAACACTAAATTAGCTGTATACAAGACTGTGTTCAAACCAATTTTAACTTATGGATCTGAGAGCTGGGTCAGAAGTAAAACACTTGACCAAAGACTAGAGACCGCAGATATGAGAGTCCTGAGAAAGATTAGAGGCGTGAACAGATGGCATCAATGGCAATATCATATTAAAAATGAGGATATTAGGAAAGAACTTGACATTGTCAGCATCCAGGAATGCGTTAGCAGAGCTAATCTCAGATGGTATGGTCACTTAAATAGAATGGGAGAGGAAAGATTAGCAAAACAAGTGTTCTCTGCCAGGTTGGCAGGAAAACGACCCAGAGGAAGACCAAGATATAGGTGGATTGATACGGTACAAAGTGCCTTAGACGATAGAAATATAAGATCTGATAATGTTGGAGTCTTGACAAGTAACAGACTGATTTGGAGGAAAATTGTAGATAGGAAGTTAGTAATGATGTAATTTTTTCATGTATTACTGTCATATCCTGTACACCCCTTGAGGGTACATGGCAGGAATTTGATGATGATGATGAGAATAAGATATATAGGTATACTACAATATTTAATCAAATTGTGCCAATTTTAACTTGTGTTTATAGTTACAAGTTTCTTTTTTAATGAAATTATATTGTGAGAAAAGCACAATTTTTTTTTTTTTTAAATTAGAGAATGTCTGTTACATATGTTGGGCATACTGTATTATACTAGTGTAAATTTAACATCAAACTGAATGAATGCATTGATTTGATTATAAAATTTATTTATTGGAAAGGATCACGGTGATCTCATTTAAATAAATATTCATATGAAAAATTTGCTTTTATTTTCAGATAGTTGGAAATAAAACTTCAATAAATTTGTTGACAACCATCCAAGTGATCAAATAACTTGACAGTGACTGAGATGTTTTTTTCTTTTTCTTTTTTTTAAAGTAAATTATGCAAAGAAAATATATTAAGAATGCATTTAGAATGGAACTGAAACTTATCTATGATAACTCACCTATGGCATGTGGATTTCTAAAGCTCTGACTATTATAACCAAACTATAACAACTATGTGAAATTCCTTGCCAAAGTCCTGTAGACACACTGCTATAGTGAATTTCCTTTATGACAGCAAATTATTCATATGGTCCATATGCATTTGCCATAACTGAGATTCAAGTGTATAGAAATTTATACTGAGTTTCATTTGAGTTGATTGTGACAGTCTTAAAGTGGTATCAAAGGGTTATGATTGAAGCATTTTGCTTTTTTTTTGTCATGAGCATATACAAGGCAAAGATGGGCACTATTGTATTCTACTATTATATGTCACATTAGCTATCAAAATCCAACACACAACATTAAATCAGTGAAGACAAGCAATATGGTGGACAGACAGTGATACACCACAAGCATTCATTTTTTCAAAATAATAAGGCAAATAATTTTACTTACAGCTTTGCTGAATTTTACAGTATACTTTCAAACCACTATTTTGTCATCCACTAAGTTTGAATTCCATGGCCTGTATATTTGTAAATCTTTATATTATAAATGCTTTTGCTGCCCAGCATTGCCCTTTCTGACTTATGAGAAGCTTGAAAAAAAAAAAAAAAAAAAAAAAAAAAAAAAAAAGTCTAGAGCAAAGTTCCCAGCTTACTGAACTTGATGTTCACTTCACTAAATGTGCTCAAGTTTGGCCCCTTTTTGTGGGGTATTACAAAATAACATGCATTTAATTCAAGAAACAACTGGATATACCAAATTATACAAGTTTGAATGTGGCTTGATTTAAATAAGATAAAGGCAAGGTCGTACACTATGTCAGATGTTATCTGTATATGTTCTACCACATGATTACAAAAAGTGATATTAAAGTGCACTCTCTGACATTATCAATAGTGAACCTAAAGCACGAGTAATATATTTTTGCTACTTGGGCAAATTGAATACAAAAGTAGACAGCACACTAATTAAACATATTAAAAGCAAAGAGTGAGAAAGAAATCAGCAAAACACGAAACCATGAACATATATACAAGAGTGTTCCATTTCTAGCATATGGATCTGATTCGCATCTGCACGGTTAGCCTAGTGGCTGTGCAGTTCACAACCATATGCCTGGGGAAGGAGTGTCCTAGGTTCCATTCCCATAGGTGATGTGAGGAACCGAAGGATCTTCCTCAGCCATAGCCAAGTTAGCCGGTCTTAGGCATAGACAGTACGGTTTTTCATCCCACAAAGCAGACAAATCGGCCTTGAGAACTTAAGGCCGATTTGTCTGCTACATTTGTCTGATATCACTACAGGGCATAGGGGTGACCACCTTATCCTGTGAACGGTTTGAGGTCCGATGATTAATAAACCTTCGACACTGCAAGGTAAAAGAGGGTATGATGAAGGAGGAGGAGGAGGAGGATCTGATCTGCACTTAAAAATAAAACTTACCTACAGTCCTGAACAAAATTAATGACACGTGGAAAAATTAAAAACAAGGGTATCAGGAAAGTACTGTGCATCATTAATACCTGAAGGGATTGGTTGTCAAACTTTCTAAGGACACACCTCCCTTTTTTGTAAAAAAATTCCTGCATCCCCTTACACTTTTTGTAAAACCGTATTGCTAAATTGGTCTGTTAAATAAGACAATTGGTCCGTTAAATAAGACCAATTTAGAAAGAAAAAAAAAAAAAAAAACTGGATATGAATCTAGTAATATGGGTTTGTGTAATATATTCGCCACAAACTGCAAATCTTTTCCAACTTTTAATTAAAAACATTTATGAGAGAAAACATTTTACAGGTAATTAACATTATGTGCTAAAAGAAATTAATCAATGTTCATTCCTTCATCTACAACTGGAACCTCAGGAGATGGATCTGCTGGAAGAGGAGGAGGTTCTGCATCTTCTTCCATGGGTCTTTCTTCTGCTACAGGATGACGTACCCTTTCTTCACCTTCAATACCAGCTAGCTGATAATAAATTTAAGAAACTTTCTCTTTTGATAAATGACAGTAACTACAATGTATTACAGAACTAAACCATATATGTATCAGGTCCATATCCTGTAGTTTAGAAACATTTTGATTCCATTTTTATACTAGTTCTAAAATGCTTTGATAAACAGGTAAAGACTATATCTTACACAACTAACATCTGTTAAGCATTTAAGATATATCCTTCACATGTTTACCAAAACATTTTGAAAGTACTAATATAAAATGGAATCAAAAATGGTACTACAGGATACAGGCCTGATGCAGTATAGTACTGATTGGTTTTCTGGTTGGTCAATACATAGCAACATGTGTAATATCGATCCAGAGATAGATGACTTTTTTGTAAATAGTTTAACTTAAAATTTCCCCATGGAAAATTTCTCTGAAGTCTATCTAACAAAGCTTGATCTGTTATGCATGGCCAAAGTAATGCTAAGAGAAACTTGATGTTTCCACCCAACAGAAGGCAACACATGTATATAAAAAAACAAACTTAGGGCAGTGATTCCAAAGCTACTGCTGACAATGTATCAATTATTTAGTAAAAAATATTTTTTTCATAAAAAAAAAATCAATTAAAAAAACTACTGAAAGAGAAATTTAGGTTCCGTTTATACTTTATGCACAAAGACCTAGAATTCTAGTAAAATAATAATGTGCAAACAAATTTAATGGATGCAAATTTCATTTCATATGTAATGCATTAGTATTTTTCTTATAATATTCTTACCTGTTCTGAAAAAGATTAAAAATTAAGTTCACCCATGAATTTATGCTTCCAGTCAAAGTGAATAATGCATAATTCATCGTTCTTAGAGTTAAGCCTGCTGTTTTATTTCGTTTGAAGTGGAAGACTTAACATGAAACGTTCATTGCAAAAATGCAATTTCATTTAAAATTATCTATTGTCATGATGATTGTAAAATTGCAAATGTAATTATTCAGCAGTGAACTTGAAAAATGTAAATATGCAAAAGACAGAGAACTTGCACAGGCTGCCCAAGGAAGATGAGTATATCAAGAATGTTATTTATTTTTCTTAAAGCCTACATCAAAGTAGAAAAGCCAATCATTTCATATGTCCACTGCTTTGGCAGGGAACATCTGAGGGAAAAAGTATTTTCAAAAACATTCCATGCTAGATTATAGGAGTCTGGTTTACAGGGATCATAAAACTATTATAAAAGCTGCTTTATGCAGCTAAGCAAAAAATTATATGGAATAAACCATAATTATCAATTCCTCATATGCATTCTTTAGGGGTATACAGGATACTAATGCTACCATGTAGTTTATATTATTAATGGCTTCCTATCAACAATTTTCATCGAAATGACTACTTATCAGGTCATTAAGTCTTGCATTTCGGTCTTCTAAGCACTTTTACTTGCATCCCATCCCTCTGGATAAGCATCAATAATGCTTTAGTACTCCTTTCAATTCTGAAAATAGCACCATAATCCTGATTAAGAGAGAGAGACTATCCAGTACTGCTAGACATACCAGATCAGTTTGCTTGATAGCACCTCTCACAGTCAAGATCCAAGGTACAGGACTAATGCTGTTTGCTTTCTTTTGTCATTATCTCTAAGGAAGCTTAAAATTCTATTGATCTACTCTACTTCACTAAATACATCTCACCCTCTCCACTACTACTTAATTCTCCTACTGCCCACCATCGCCAACAACAGTATTTTTTGTCTGTAAACTGCATGTGTTCTGAAGGCCGATTTGTTTGTACATAGGATAAAAAAATCCGAGTTTCCAGGAAAGAAAACCCTGTTACTCCCATATGAGATTGGCTAACTCATCTTCAACTGAAAAAGCCCATATAAGGTTTCCCCTCGTCATGACGAGAATCGAACCCAGCTTTTCCAATCGAAGGGCACAATGTTCTGCTGTTCTACCAATTGTGCTACGGAGGCTTTTACATATTTCCTTGGATTTCTATAAGTGAGTTTTTGACTTGACTCTTATCTCGTATATAAAAAATTAACTTGCTAGTCAATTGCTCTATGGTTCAATCTAGTAAGATTACAAACAACCAGAATAATTTGGTAATAAATTTATCAGGACATCCTGTTACTCAGGAATAGATCTCTGTATTAGCCAAAGGTCATGAACGTGCAGTCTCTCCAAGTAGGTTACCTATTATGGATTATATCTTAGAGGCTTACATTCAGTAGCTTCTAAGGTTGACGACAAACTCTGCTTTCTAATAGCCACGATTCTCTTTAAAGCAAAACTACCACCTTCTAAACATTACACTTTCAGAATTTAAAGCACTCAGTTGTCTAAAAAAAAATCAATTGTCAGTAATCTTATTACCTGGGCTGACAAGGGCAAAGCAGTAGTCATACAAGATATCCTTAATGCTACGTGATTTCTGTACTTATTGTCCCCCCCTCATCTGATCTGACCAACAGCCAAATTAATAGTCAACTGGTTTGATAACATCGCCAGTTGGGTGAAAAATTAAAGAAAAAACTTAAAATCTTTTATGCTTACCAACTCAGATTATATAGTCTTCCCAAGATCCATAAGCCACGTGTTTCATTAAGACCAGTAGTATATTACATTGGCTGCCCCACATATACAAGCTCTAGCAGAAAAGTTTATATATATATATATATATATGTGTGTGTGTGTGTGTGTGTGTGTGTGTGTGTAGAAAGTATTTTACCTTGGGTATAATTGTTAAAGATACCAAGCTATTTTAAACCTGGTTTTACTCCATTTCCCAAGTAAGCAAAGAGACGAATAAGTCAAGTTTGCACCTGCAGGTATTGCTAGTCTGGGTGACCCCACACGTAGTGCAAGCCAAGGCAACTCGTGGTAAAGGTGGATAAGCTCTGATCACTATTCTTAATATTTACCCTTAATGCAAAGCACATCTCCTGGAGGAGATGTATGATGCTGTGTATTAAAGGCAAGGGGGGGCCACTACCCAGACCGGTTTTGACCTTTATTAAGGTCTCATCAGTGGGAACCAGGCTAGAAATACCAAGATTTTAGTAATACAGAGCTTATAAGTATTTTACCAGAACAAGTTACCATAAAGTGTTTTAACCTTATTAAATAAAAATCTCAGGATGAGAGATAGATGTAGAAAGTATTTTACCTTGGGTATAATAAATGTTATAAATGTTAAAGATACCAAGCTATTTTAAACCTGGTTTTACTCCATTTCCCAAGAAAGCAAACAGACAAACAAGTCAAGTTTGCACCTGCAAGTATTTGCAAGTCTGGGTTACCCAGACTTGCAATACTTGCAGGCGTTAGTATTGCAAGTTAAGGCAACTCCATACTACATGTGGGGTGACTACGTCTGGGTGACCGCACACTATGTGTGGGGTCACCCAGACTTGCAATACTTGGGTTACTTGTCTGTTTGCTTACTTGGGAAATGGAGTAAAACCAGGTTTAAAATAGCTTGGTATCTTTAACATTTAACTTTAGCAGTTGGTCAGAGCACCAGGTCCATAATTATTTATGTCAAGAATCCAGAAACTCTTCCTCAGCAAGTATTCTCTTGTATACTAAGAGAAGGAGATCCACAGAAAATGTTTTATCATTTCATAAAAACGCCACCAGGACCTATTGCACTAAGGTGAGACAGTAAAGCTCTATTTAGTTCCTCCTTAACCAATTGCTAATTGTATGGCAAGCCCATTGTTAGAAAAAATTTTCTGCGGTTTCTCTTGTTGCTCTTTCAATATCAAATTTTCAGGAGGATAGGAAGCTGTTGCTGAGATTCTGGCAAAATGTTCGCAATAACATTGGAATTAGTAATAACACATCCATTATGGTCTAAGATAGACCAAATGGTGTGTTCTGTATCTACTTTTCATTTTCCGGATTTTAACCAATATGATTTGTGCACTAGTTCTCTGATTAATCGATGAAGTAAATCATATCCAAGATTGCTTTTGACTCTGTTATCTCACATAATGTGCTTTTACCCGATCACGCTTAAAAGCTATTGAGAGTTTGATGTGGTGGGGTTTCTGCAAAATATATCCCATGCTCTTTTTTGGCTGTCTGGCATGCTGGGTTTTACCGAGGCCTTGGACAGAGAGAAAATGGAGATGATGTTTTTGGAACTGAGGCTGTTGCTGCCTGTACATTGCAGTCTGTTATACACTTTACTGCTTCACTGAATAGGTGTTTGATTGATTGTATCAACATTAAATTTTGCAAGATGGAAAGTGTACCTGTCAGCCTGATCCATTGTCCACAAGCATCTGTGTAGGAGAAAACACTTTGTGTGAAGACATTGTGCAAATAATGGGAAAATTATCACTTCCATGAATGTTATCTTTGACATCCCATGTGATGAGCATTGGAAAAATGGCAGAGGAGCAGATTTTAAGATCAACTGCAGAATATGAGCAGGTAGTCATTTGAAAGAAAGTAATGAGCGAGTCTATTATTCAAAAGGTGAGATCATTATTGTCGAGGTTATGTTCAATGATACGACTTTGTTCATTGGTGTGGACATTACACCACAGAGGGTTATACCCATTAAAGTCACCCATAAGAAGTATAAACCCAGGCAGTTGCAAGATAAGATTGATTTCATTTATCTTAACACCTGGCAGTAAATAAATTTAACATACCGTAATAGGGAATCTCACAAACAGGCAAATCACTACTGCTCCCAGAGCAGTATTAAGACGGACATGATGGAAAGGAGCATGACTGCCCACTAGGATAGCCACTCTGCCAAGAGCAGGATCACCTCCAGTTCACTGGAAAAAAAGGACTCAGGAGAAGTAGAGCAAAGAATACAGGAAAAATGAAAAGGGTAGTACCATCACTGGCAGTTCCCTCCAACACAAACAAGTGTCCCATGGGAAGAGACTGCTTTTATGAAAAATGGTTTTAATGAGTCCTTTATCGAGAAAGCTTTTATCATATTTAGGCTACCAGTCTCCAGATCTGCTGGAGACTGGTAGCCTAAATATGTTAATATAAGGAAGTGGAATCTCAGATTCCACTTCCTTATAGATAGCAGTATTGCAACATCTGAAGAAAAGCTAACTTCATGCCATCCAACTCCTGCATAAACGACCAAGGTAAATCAACTCACATTTACCTGGAACATTTCCTGTCTATAGCCTTCTGCCTGAAAGACAGAAGAATTTTGATCAACTAGCAAAAAAGACATCCCACCGTGCTCAAGAGGTGCTCCTGACTAACACTGCTCTTTTAACATCTGTATACTATGTTATACTCACTGGCATCTAGTCTACAATATGAAGTCTATACACAGCCAATTCCAAAAAATAAAAATATTGGGTGTCTACTATCAAACTGTCATCCTGCTGCTCTCACCTCATTCCTGTCTAAACTAATGGAGAAAGTCAAACTCATCACCAGAGAAGTATCATCTAATTGATGAGTAAATCTCCTTGCCTACATCACCTTTGGACACATGGCCATGGAAAGCATCGTTTAATTTTTCAAATTAATTAAACCTTTAATAATTTATAATTTTAAAATTAGTTTATTTTTATTCAAATACAATGAATTTATTTTTCCAAATTAATGATGAAATTCAAATAATCACAGCAGAATAAACAGTACTGAAATGGAATCAAACCTAAAGGAATGCAATTCATCGTAATTTACGAACTATCTTCCAGTAAATTTAATTACTTTGAGGTTATTAAAAAAAAAAAGTAGCTCCAAAGTTCAAGCTTAAAGAATTTAAAAGATTTAAAAACATGAACCAAAGGTTCAAAAACTCTTGTTAATTGAAATGAACTGTTGCTAAAATAGATACTGCCAACTAGAAATTAATATACATACTATTGTACAGTAGATTCCCGAAAAAAGACTATTGCATACTGTGATCCCTACAAGTTTGCTATAGGGAATCAGCAAACTTGTAGGGATCACAGTATGCAATAGTCTTTTTTCGGGTTTTGGTGATGACTTCTTAGCAGTTTTGTTATAGTGATCAAGTTTGTTATACTGAGAGTTGAATGTAACTACTCAGATCTGGTCTATAGGATTCTGAAAATAACCAAGATGATATTGGGTCTATAGAATGGTGAATAAGGACATTATGGGAAATATGCTATACATCCTGTTGAACAGTCTCTCCACCCCTTGCCATATACCAACTTTTTTTTTTATATATAGCAGAGGGTGGGGAGACGAGCAATCATTACTAGAAGATGAGTAAGAGTGTAGGTTAGTAGACTTGAGAACTAGATTTTTTTCTTGGTGAAGGAGTGGAATGAGTAGTAGTGACAAGCGCACTGTCTATTAAGCAGATCTCCACTTCATCCTAGAACTCCCTAGAGGTGCTAAATAACATATTTTTTCAACTTGCAAAAAAAAAAAAAAAAAAGAAAAAAAAAAGGATACATATGGCTTAACTGCATCATCTTCATAAATAGTAAAATCTGTTTCTTTTCCAACAATGGCAACTGATACATTCTTCACTGACAATCCAACCTCATTTGGTAGGCATTCTCGCAATGCACGAAGACCATGCTTCACAAGTTCTTCCAAATTACCTGAAGGAGAAGAAAATGAAAGTAATTACATACTGCTTAATTTGTAATATTAAAATTTTCAATATTAAAATTAAAAGGTTTCCTGCAGAATGCTCATCACCTAATCACTCTAATGGGAGAGAATTTGCTAAACCACGTGGCAGAAAAAAAAAAAAAACCAGAGGAACACCAAGATCCAGGTAGACTAATGTAGTTAGAAACACCTTAAGACACCAAAATATAACACATAACAATACAACTGGAGTTCAGACAAATAACAGTAATTTGGATTTCGAAGAAAGATAATGCATCAGGTCATCCCAAAAGTAATGTTTTTAGCATTGTTTTGAAAGGATATAAAAAATAAGTCACTTGCTAATTTAATCATGTATATATTCTCCATTTGAATCAATAATGCTCTTCCAATATTGTGAAAGCTTCATAATCCCATTTTTACAGAATTCAAGTCACACAGGCTCAATTTCAGTGCCTCTAATATCATACTGTTTTTTATTCATGAAATGTTGCAAACTTTGAAATAAGCAGCAATCTGAAGGTGCAAGATCAGGAGACTACAGAGGATGGGGAAGCTTTTCCCAGCAGAGTTCCTCAATCTTGGTGAAAACACCCTTTTGAATGACCAGAGAACATCCTTTCTTTCAGTTTTCCATTCAGTCAATCAAGTTTTTCACAGTGTACTTCAGCTGTGATTGTTTGGTTTTGTGGCAAGAGTTCAAAGTGTATAAAACAGCCACATCCTACCAAACACTTAACAAACCTTCTGAGGGTGAAGGTCTTGTTTTAGCTGAGGTTTAGCTTGTTCCCCTGAATGAACCCACTGCATTTGTCGCTTAACATTCTTGTAAAGTATCCTTCTAAAATTGACTTCAGCATCTACCTCATCCACTCTTTTTTTATTTGCTAAAACCACACGTTCTTGTTATTTCTACCGCATCGGTATAGAAACAATGTGCATACCTCGGAGATATTTCTCAAATATCACCATGACTACATGGTGTTATTTGACATTACTTTTGGGATGACCTGATATTAGATACAACTAAGAGGATTTTTTTTTTTCTTAAATAACAATTCACTAAAAACTGAAGCTTTCATATTTGAGGGATGAGAATAATGGGACAATTATTTTTGTATAGCATAAAATTTTTTCAAAATTTTAGGATAAGCATTTTAGCCTACTGGGCCATCTGAAATACACTCCACAACTCATCTTAAATGTCTGAAGGGTTTGAGTGTCCAAGTGGTAGTACACATTGTAGATGTACAATAAATTTTTCAGACATTCAAACCCAATCTGTTACTCATTAGTGAACCTCAACTAGTATCCTCTAAGGCTACAGCTCACTTAAGTTTTTTAATGGTAGATAATATGCTTTCATGTCTGATATCCCATGCCAAAAGTTATTAAAACTGTAATCTCTTATAAAGGAATTATATGATCTGCTTTGGATCAAGATTCGCTTTCCTTATTTTGTTGCCTCATTTGCTGTCTTTATCATTCTAATAATTCTGATGATCATACTGACATGTTTGATTATTCAATCTCTGACAGGTGACAAGTCTAATCAACAAAAATCAGATAACCTTCCTTGAATATTGCTTTTGTGGCTCAACATCCATGATTAGGACTGACTCCCCTTCTCTATCTGCACAGACCAAGATAGAAGACAAGCTGAAGTGTCTGCTGTTAGTAGTGATCCAATACAAACTGTTAACCTACCCTATTAGAATCCTACCTACCAACTAGAATCCTAGATAATACTAGCACCATGCACTTTTTTTTAAAACTAGCTTCCTCCAAACACATCACTATTAGATCTCCTCTTGAGCCACAAAAGCAATATCAACTTGCCATACAATTGCCAATTAGGATGACCTTTAGGATATTATACCTCATTTCCATGGTCTGATTATTGGGTCTCACAATTCCTTGCTCTGATCTAATAACTGAAGTTATTTGATGGGATGAAAACCTTTATTCTCCATTCTACTCAAAATCCCAGACTTGGAATACCAAAGCATTGGTATTCCAAGGCTTTGGATGAAGGTATACCAAGACCAGTTTTCTCTTCTTGAGCTGATTTTTGCATCTACCCCATACTTGGCATAAACATAACATCCATACCAAAATAATCTGTACTTTTTTTTGTTGGTTCTACTAAACACTACTTCTCTTCTATGGTCACTCTTGATGTTTTCATCTCAGTTTGGCATTACAGACTTCTTACCAAGCTACCATCATATGATCTCCCACTGATCATTTGTGAGTGGACTACCATCACATGTGCCAAAGCAGTCCAAACCAAAAATGCAACAAACTCAATGGCTAAAGACTCTGGCTTCTCATTCATTTTACATTACAGCCTATAACAAATGCAAAAAATCATCAGCAAATCTAATGCTGACTTTGTATGGGCCCAAATGTACTAAGCTTGCCTCCTACTCAAATGGTAGTCAAGCTTTCTGGTCCCATGCCAAGGCTGTTGGGCAAAACTTGAACTTCTGCTCTACAATGCTTTTATCCCTCCCCCCTCTCTCATCATAATGGAACAATGGTCCTCCTAAAGATAAAGCAAGACTGATACCTCTTGGTATCAGTCTTCTCCTGTAACTCTTGTTTAGATAACCAAGGTAAATATTCAACTATTCCAGAAACTTCCTTCAGTATACCCTTCTCTGACCTTTCAAATCAGAAGGACATCAGAAAAATACCCGAAAGCCTAACAAATATCCATCATGTATTGCCTATATAAGCTATTCTACTCATCTGGTCTATCCAGCAAAAACACAGAAGCAATCTTTATTGTTCCTATTCCTAAAAAGGAAAACAAGTCAGCCATCAAACTATTGCCCACAACTCAATACTCTCAAAAGTGATGGATAAAGTCATCAACCTGCTTATCACTGCCTGGAGATCCAATGGTTAATTAGTGATGGATTCTGCTATTCTTATTCTACAGTAGACCTCCTCACTAACCTTATCCACTTTTGGACACAGGCCATAGAAAGATTTGAAGAATCTCATTCTAAGACATTTGATCGACCTTTGCATTATGCCTTTTTTCCAAGCTTCCATCTTATGGTCTCTCTCTTACTTTTTGTGAATGGATTGCCAGCTTCCTCTCTGGTCATTCATTGCATGACATGATGGATGGCTCCTTTTCTGATTTTTCCATCAATTCCAAAGTATATCCCAAGGCTCTGTGCCTTCACCTACACTCTTTCTCCAATATGTCAATGATATTTTCTAACATTCTTCATCATTCACAAAACCTTGTAATACTCAGATGACTCAAGCTTCAAGATTTTTGATGATCAATGCCTTAAACAATCTTCTAGCAGGATGAAGATAATTTAGTAAATTTTAATGCTACTAAAACACAATCCAGCCTTATTTCCAAAAAAGAAGATCATGGCTCACTTTTAATAATACTTCCCCCAACCAAGACCAGTTTTCTCTTCTTGAGATGATTTTTGTGCATCTAGCCCATACCTGGCATAAACATGTCCTTAGCCTCTTTAGCCTCCAAAAACGTTTTCATTCTAAACATTATTTCTATTCTGCTCAAATCCTACCACTTTATAAATTCCAAATCCACCCAACTTTAGAATACTGCTCTCACATCTGGGATCACAACTCAAAAACCGACATTGGAATGCTCGATTGTATTCCAGAAGAGAATTATTTGCTTAATAGATGTTCCTTTTTTCAATGACTTCCCTCCGAGTGCTTTTCCAGAGACACTGTTTCTGCATTATGGCTTTCTTATAGGTATTCCATGGATGGTGCTCCACAACTAGCTGCCACTATTCATCCACTTCTCTAATCATGTATAAAAGAAAAAATGATTCTTAATAAGTGCTTAAACACTTTTCAATATGCAACTTCAAAAGGGCATTTTGCAACAGCATTCTTGTATGCTAACACTATTCATTATTACAAATGAACTGAAAGCTGTATTATAATCATTAGATGAAAGGCTGGTTTTTATGCATTTGTATTTGTGAGCTAAAAGAGATGTTCATTTGAGTCCACAAATATGAATGCATAAGATCTGACCTATCTTAGGCCAGATAGCATATCCACCCTCTGTGAAACAATACTGAACATGAGGTTGGGAAAATATGAGGGGGGGGGGGGGGGTATGGAAAGTTCTAATAAACACCTAGACAAAAATTATATTAAAGAAACCGATATAATCACAAGAAAGAACATACTACTAGCAGAGTTATGAAGGTAACTTATATTCTTATATCCTCATATATTCTTTCTCGTGGTGATACCAGTTGCTTTAATATCATTTTTGTTCTAGTTGTTTTTCAGAACCCTTCCCAACTCATATATTCAAAAACAACTGAACAAGATGAATCGCATCAAAAATTGTCAAGACAGAGTACTTGCCTATAACTATTCATACTGACTTGATTATCTTTTCTTCTGTTGGTGAAATAGCCAGAATGCAAAATTAAAGTTTAATAATATCTGATGAAAATTTTTCTTTAAATGCTCAAAATTATCCTGTAATGGTATACATGTGAATAAGGCTGTAATGTCGAAGCTCACGATTGTCATTTTAAAGTGAGATAAGAATATTCAAAGTTTATCACCATCAATTTTCTGATATGTACTCTCAAGAGATGTTCAGGCTATTATGACAGCACTACATCATCATCACGAATCATGGGCTCACTGCCCGTTGATGTCTGATGCCTGTTTCACTATCTTCTTCCACCTTTCTTTGTCCAGTGCACAGTGTCGCAGTTTTTGTACACCTATTCCACACCAGTCTTTTATATCGTCTATCCATTCTCTGTATGGTCTACCTCTTCTGTTGAAACCATCCAAAATACCAAACATAAATGTCTTTATCTTCCGGTCCTCACTCATTCTACAGATGTGTCCAAATAATTGCAGCTTCCATTTTATAATCTTCTGCATTAGATTCTGTTTTGGTTGTATCTTCTGATAGAGCTCTTCATTGGTGATTTTCTGTACCCATCCTATTCTTAGAATCTTCCTGTAACAAGTTCTTTCAAATGACAAAATTCTTTTTCTTGATTCCTTATTTATTACCCACGTTTCAGATCCATACAGTACACCGCTGAAGATGCATGTTTCCAATACTCTTAGTTTTGTTTGCAGACTGATCACTTTACTTTTCCAGATGTTATCCATGGCCTTCAGATTTGTTCTTCCCTTTGCAATCCTGATCTTTATTTCTTTTTTACAGTCCAAGTCATATGTCAGTTTACTTCCCAAATATGTGAATTGTTCTACATTTTCTATACCAGTTCCATCCACTTGTATCTTTTGTTTCATGTTCTTCTCACCAAATACCATTGCCTTTGTTTTTTCAAAGTTTATAATGTCCAAATCTCTTCCCTTCCTCATTTAACAATTTCAGTGTTTTTTGTAGTTCTCTTTCATCTTCTTCAATAATAACAATGTCATCTGCAAATCTCAGATTGTTAATTCTCATTCCGTGTACAGATATTCCTTTGGCATCTTCTTTCATTTTATCCATTGCTCTTTCTAGATGTGCGATGAAAATGCTTGGTGATATTGGATCTCCCTGTCTAGTACCTCTGCTTGTTTTAAACCATTTCCCCAAATCATCACCTATTCTAACTGCTGCAACTGCATTCTGGTAAACATCTTTTAATATAGCTATTAGTTTTTTATCAATTCCATAGGATTCCAGAACTGCCAATATCACTTTCTGGTCAATACTGTCAAATGCTTTCTGAAAGTCAACAAAGCAAGTATGTATGTTTTTGTTTTTTTCTCCTAGCTTTCTCTGCTATTAACCTCATTATCAAAATCTGTTGAATTGTAGTTCTATCCTTCCTAAATCCTGCTCTCGTCTGCAAGGTATGCTTCCAACTGTGTTCTCAATCTTTCTGTCAATATGATCATCATCACTTTACCAAGGTGACTTATCAAGGCAATTGTTCTATAATTTTTACATTCTAGCTTATTTCCTTTCTTGTATAATGTTACTAATATTGATTTCACCCACTCCTCTGGCATTTTCCCTTCTTTCCATACCATATTGCATAGTTGGTGCATTTCTGTAACCATACTTTCACCACCATATTTAATCATTTCTCCAGTAATGTTATCGTTACCAGGACTCTTGTTGTGTTTTAGCCGTCCTATTGCTTTTTCTACCTCTCCTCTTAAAATGTCCATATCATGCTCATTACCTGGTGGTGATATCTGCTTCAATTCTTCAGTGAGTTTTCTCAATGCTATCTGAATCTAGTTTTTCTTCATATAACTCACTAGTATCTTGTCCACCGCTGTACAGTTTTTTCTTTATTCATCAATACTTTGCCCTTTTCATCTTTAATTGTGGTCTGTTTTGGTTGCCACTTTCTATCAATGGTTCTGATCATTTTGTATACCTCCCTTGTTTTATGCTCTCCATAGTACTATTCTATATTGTTGCATTGGGCTTCTAACCTTTTCATTTTATCCATTCTGACTGCTTTTTTCACCTCATTACACTTTCTTTTATATTGCTCTTCTATTTGTTCTGATGTATCCCTTCTTATCTTCAACATTCTTTTCTTCTGTACTAACTTCAGTGTTTCTTGTGTAATCCATTTCTTCTTGATCTTCTCTTCTTCTGGTACTGTTTCTTCAACTGCATCTTCTATCGCCTTCATTACTCTTTTCACTCTTAAATTCGAGTTTTTTTCTTTCTCCACACTTTTAAGTTTCTCTGCTAACACTGTTCTCTACCTTCTTCCTATTTCTGCTTCACTTATTTGTGCTGTATCTCTTCTATTCTGATGTTGGGGTTTATATTTCTTTTTCAATTTCATCTTGATGTTTGCAATCACTAAACTATGGTCCGAGTCTATATCCGCTCCTTGAAAAGTTCGACATTGCTGTACTGATGTTATCCATCTTCTTTTAATCATAATCATATCAATCATGTTTTTGGTTTTCCCATCATTTGAGCACCACGTCCATTTTCTACATTCCTTTTGTTGGAATCTTGTGTTACAGATCATCATCTCGTGGTCCACAGCAAATTCTAACAATTTTTCACCTCGTTCATTTCTTTCTCCGAAACCATTTTCCCATGACTTTTTCCCAACCATCATTATCTATTCCAACTTTGGCATTCCAATCTCCTTCAATAATTAACACATCTTGCTTTGGTATTGTTTCTATTGTCTCTGTCAGATCTTTGTAGAATAAGTCAATATCCTCATCTGTGTTGTCAGATGTGGGTGCATATATCTGGACTATTGATATGGTGAATGGCTTTGCCTGAAATCTTGCTACTATGATTCGTTCATTAACTGGTTTGTAGCCTAACAGTGCCTCTCAAGCTCTTTTGCTGAGAAGGAAGCCAACTCCTGCTTCGTGCATGGTGTCATGTCCTGACTATATTATTTTGCATCCATTGATCTCTCCAGATGATGTCCATCTCATCTCTGCCAATCCTAGTATATCCCACCGATATTCTCTTCATTTCCTCACGAAGTAGTTCTAATTTTCCTGACATCCAGAGTGTCCGCACATTCCATGTTCCTACTGATAACAGTTCTGTTAGTTTCAGTTTCTGTTTCCTTTCGGTATCCCACTTTTCGATCCAACCCCGATCGCTCGATTGGTATCGTGGGCCTTGTTTATCCGGGCGACGCCCGAGCCGGCATGTTGTAGCTGTTGGTTGTACAGGCATCAGATAACAATCGTGTTTTATCTTTACGGTCAGAGCATCGACACTCATCTGACCGACCCTCCTCCTTTATCCAGGCTTGGGACTGGCATGAGACCCCTAAGGGGTCTCATGCCAGTCCCATAGCACTACATGATTAACTTTATATTATCATTAATCTCCTATTAACAATTTTTCTCCAAATTAGTTTGTTACTTGTCAGCACTCCAACATTGTCATATCTAACATTTCTTTCTTCTAAAGCACTTCTGACTGAATCAATCCACCCAGATGTTGATCTTCCTCTGGGTCTTTTTTCCTGTCATCTTGGCATCAAACACCTGTTTTGCTAATCTTTCCTCTCTCATTCTTTTTAAGTGACCACACCACCTTAGATTAGCTGTGTTCACAATTTCATCAATGCAAACAATGTCAAGTTCCTTCTTAATGTTTTAATTTTTAATATGATTCTGCCACTGATGCCATCTGTTCACTCTCCTAATCTTTCTCAGAACTCTCATATCTGTGATCTCTAATCTTTGATCAAGTGCTTTATTTCTAACCCAAATTTGATCCATAACTTAAAACTGGCTTGAAGACTGTCTTGTATACTACTAGTTTAGAGTGTTTTGGCTAATTTCTCTCTTATTCCAAATAAATTTATTCAGCTGGCATACTAGCTTTGCTTATTATGTTATCTATTTCCAGATTTAACTTGCCATCTTTAGTAAAAAAAAAAAAAAAAAAAAAAACTGTGCCTAAATAGCTCAAATATTTTACTTATTCTGTAGTCTCTCCATTCATATTACAGCTAAAGTTTTTGATGTTCCTGACTATTATTCATAGTTTTAGTGAATTGCTGATTTTCATAATGTGATCCATCGAAATGATAAACAATAGTAGAGAAAGTGTGCATCGTTGTCCTACCCATGATTTTATATCAAATCATCTTCTTGTATTTCCTTCAATTCTATTGTATACCGTATACCGGAACTGTATACCGTTCCATTTACCCCATAAAACTGTAGTGTTTTGAGAAGCTTTTCCCTGACTTTGACAGTGTGCTTACATAAATGTTATCTGGAACACTTAGTAAAGAAATTCCTCTGTAGTTCTCACATTCAACTTTATTCCTTTTTTTTTTATAAGATGGTTACTATGACAACTCTACTCCAATCATCTAGATTTCGATCTTTTGACTAGGCCCTCTGAATTATGCAGTGTAGCCACTGCAAAATTTTTATACCTCCATGCTTAAGCATTTTTCTGGTTGAATATCATTTCTTCCAGCTGCCTTTCTATGTTTCAAGTTTTTGATAGCTTTTTCTACCTTAAGTATTGATATGTATTCCTGTTTGCATTCCTCTTGAAAATTTTCCAGTATGATTTTGTCACTGCTTGGTTCATTTAAGAATTTTCAAAGTAATTACTCCAGACATCTAGGATATTCTTATCTTCAGTTTTCATGTCACCTAAAGGTGACATGAAAACTGAAGATTTGATTTCTTTGATTCCTTTTACAGTATTCTTTCCTGCATTTCTAAGCCTCTTCAATAGCCTCCGGAACATTTTGCCACCTTCCTGATATTTACCTTCTATATTCTTACCAAAGTCTTCCAATGACTAATATCCTGTAATATCATTTTTATCCTAATGTTCAGTCTTTTAAATGCAAGGCTGCTGACAGATGAATTAAATGAGGATATTTTTCTGAAGGTCAGCATGGATTTGTTAATGGATGTTCTTGTTTCAGTAATCTCATTAACTTTTGATAAAGTAACAAGAGTGGTTGATGAGAGAAATGCACACAATAATTTTTTTTAGATTTTGCAAAGGCAGTTGATAGGATACCACATGATAAACTGATATTTAAGCTGCAATGTATGAGTTTGGATATTAAGTTAGTGGAGTGTATTAGCTGGTTGTCTGATAGATAACAGAGGGTTGGTTGTGTATGGAAGAGCAATATTGGGGGAAAGGAAGTTACTAGTAGAGTTCCACAAGTCTCTGTGCTAGAACCAACTTTTCAACTTTTATATCAATGATATTGCCACTGAAATTCAAGGAGATATTCAGTTGTTTGCAGATGATGTGAAGGCAGGGAAGATTATTGAGAGTAGTGTTGATGGAGTGGCTGTTCAGGAGAATCTGAATAAACTGGAAATGTGGACAGATGAATGGGGGTGTCAGTTTAATGTTATTAAATGTAAGGTTTTGAATTTTTGGAACTGCATACTCCATATGTGGAAGTATGCTGGAGGAAGTTGAGGAAGCATGGGATCTTGGGGTTATGGTAGATCAAAATTTGAAATTTAAGGGGGAATGTTGCAAAAGATTAAGACAACTCAAAAGATTGTTGCAATATTAAGATGAACATTAATTAGCAGGGATAAAATGGTAGTGATTCCACCTGTAAAAGGCCCTGATTAGGCCACATCCCGACTGTTGCATTTAAATTTGGTAAACAGAGGGTTTAGATGGGATGAAGATACTTTGGAGAAGATGTTGAGGCAGTTGACAAAAATTATTTCAGGATTGTGGAATGTTAGCTGTAAGGATAGATTGAAGTCATAATCTGCAGAGTTTGGCTGATAGAAGGCAAAGGGGGTAATATGATTGAGACATTTAAGCTCTGCTTGAGAGGTATTTAGCAAATGGATACAAGAGAGATTTTTCAGATAGTGGAAAATAAGGAAGGGGTGAGAACTAGAGGCCATCCTTGGAAACTGTGCAAGAGTGGTAGGTGAGTGGAATGCATTGCCTGTTGTATGTTGGGAATGCTAAGAGTGTGAATGAGTTTAAGCTTCAGTATGATAGATATATTACAAGCAGGAGAGATTTTCCGCAAGTCTGTGAACTTTTGTAATACGAATACTTATTTCACATTGTAATGTAATATAATGTATATTTCTTATATAATTTATGTAATTGTTAATGCTATAAACCTCTCTCTCTGTCCCTCCCCTCAACAAGTGACTCTAGGAGAGTCGATGTAATAATAATTATTCATTTTCAAATGTTACTTTCATTAATCTATGAAAATTCTCAACTTTTCTTCCTCCACCTTTATTATGATAACCATCAAATTCTTGACAAGTACAGATTCTTCACTGAAAAAAAATTTAACTTTTGTTGCCATTACTTCTAATTATAAACATAATAAATTATTAGATAATATTAAATTCAGAGAATCTCTCAACTATGTGCTTCGTTATATCATGAAACTCTTTCCAGTTCTTACCTTTTCTTGCTATATATTCTGTTAAATGTATCTCATGTACTAATCAAACAGAAACTAAGAAATTTGCAAATGCACAGAAAATGTGAGTGAAATATTCTGTTGAGATTTCAGGATGGTGAGTTTTGATACAAAGTGGAATGTACTTCTCTCATTCCTAATAGCTACACACAAAAATGTTAATGACTAAACAAACATACATAATAACCACAGTAATAAGTTTTAATAAGTAAATATTTCATCCTAAGTATCTTAGGACATTGTCAGTACAGTTAATTCAAACAATACTAGGAATAATATACAGTTAGAGTGCATGATTACAATGGAAAAATCCCAGTGTGCATGCAGTAGTGTGTTATAGAATTAAAATATATCTGGAGGGGGGAAAAATCAGATTACATTAAAATAAGATAACATATATAAAAATTATTTTACACAATTTTGTATGATAATTTCCCATACTTTAGGAATAGCAAGAACATCATTATGGTTTAGATTTGGTCTGTGAAGTAAGGCTTCAGCACTTTCTTTATATAAGCGTTCATGTTTATATAAAGATCTATGTAGAAGTTTGGTTCTATACAGATCTTTATAGAACCAAATTTATGGTTTGGGTTTTCAACTCCATGTTGTGCAAGGCCAGATTTCTGCAGTTTGATAAGACTATAGTCTTGATGTTCCGAAATGCATTTATGAACAGATCTACCTGTCTGTCCAAAGTAAGACAATCTACAGGAGAATGGAACCTCGTACACACCAGGTAGCATTAAAGGTGAGAGTTTGTCTTTAGGAGAAGGTAACAAGTTATAGATCTGGTTGATTGGTTTGTAGGTAGTAGCAAGTTTGTATTTCTTCAAATTTTTGAAAGACGTTCGGAGATGCCTTTGACCCAATGGATGGGATCCATTGGGAAAAGACCAAACTTCTACACAGATCTTCATATAATCATGAATTTATATAAAGAAAGTGCTGAAGCCCTACTTCACAGACCAAATCTAAAACCGTAATGACGTTCTTGCTATTCTTAAAGTATGGGAGATTGTCATACAAAATTGTGTAAAATAATTTTTATATATGTTATCTTATTTTAATGTAATCTGTTCCCCGCCCCCCAAATATATTTTAATTTAATTCTAGAACTCACTACTGCATGCATATTGGGATTCCATTGTAATCATGCACCCTAACTGTATGTTATTCCTAGTATTGTTTGAATTAACTGTACTGACGATCTCCTAAGATACTTAGGATGAAATATTTATTTATTAAAACTTATTACTGTGATTAATATGTGTGTTTGTTTAGTCTTGAATTCTCCACAGGTTTCATTGTACAATAAAAATATTAATGGGTGACTTCACAAACTATCCACTGACACTATGCCACCTGATTGTGTTTGTGAATAAATAAAAATACTTCATCAATTCGAACAATTTTTTTAACTGATTTTGGTATGATCAGAGCAATAGGCAATAATGGTTGGCATACGAATTTCATTAGTTTCTTTAAAAGGTCATGGCAGTAATACATTCCACCCTTTTTTCCAAAATATGAAACCAGGATTTTGTTTCTATTTCTACAAACAAATTTTTGTTCCAATAAGCTTACTGCCGAAAATAAATCTGATCTGACCAGTATAATCTACATTGCTGAGATCTTTTTGATTAATTCAAACTTCTAACAAAATAAATATTTTTTTCTCAAACATTTGATTTATTCATAATTTTATCTAATGACAATGATTTTTCTATCCATACCAAATAACCTGTTTCTCATCTCAACTTCATTACAAAGCTGAAAATTTTATACCTATAAATTAGTTTTGATTTGTACTTTTCAAGATCATTTTTCATTCCTTACTATGCTTGTTTCAATTTCAAAACATCTACTAAAGAACTATGCAGCAGAATCCACTGCTAAAACTATAAGGGAAAGAAAAATACATTCTAGCAAAGGTGTATTGCTTAACATTATGGAATAATGAAGATAATACAGAAAATAAATAGCAAAATAATTATGAAGTCAAGTCTGGTCAAGCCAAAGCAGTGACATCACACTTTAATTCATTTCTATGAAAATTTGTTTGATTTAGTTTAATTAAAAATGAGAGTATAAACTGTATTCTGTTTAAATGCTTACTCCAAAAGTAAAAATGCTTCTGGATTCTTTAATTCTAAAAATATCTGCTTAATAGATAAAAGAAAAAGAATTGTTTTTCAAACAATATTTAAAATCTTACATGATTTTAAGTCATCGAAATGCTTTTCTAAGTAAGTACGAGCAGACTGAGAGCGTGCACCAATGGCCATTGCTTTGCAGTCAAAATAATTTGCAGAAGGACATGTCTGATATATGTGAGGTCCCATATCCTGAATAAGAAATGCAACAAAATAAATAACTGAGATTGCTAAAATATATACAATGCTATGGCTGATTAACATTATAATCCAAAATACCATTTACTTGAAATAATGTGAAATCCCAAAGCTTTAAATAGCTATGAAAAAGACACTTTCAAAGTAAATCTTCACCAAATTGCAACTTAATTGCTAAAAAAATTCCAACACTGACATAACAAATATCTTATTTCCTTTATTAAAATCTAAGTTAATAATGTAACGTCGTTGGTTTCCTATATATATGTTGTTACTTATTGATCATCTCTATTCTATTCCTTAATTTTTCTTACCTATCAAAATCCTGTCTTGTTACTACTCGAATTAGATTCTTATCCGCTGCGCTTTTTCTATAACCCTCTGTGGCCTATCCTTCAAAAATTTTGAAAAGTGTGCAAAACTCAAACAAAGAGAATGCTTCAAGTTAGAGCCAAATTCTCCCTGACTGAAAATCCGAAATCAAACCCTTGTTACTACTCGAATTAGATTCTTATCCGCTGCGCTTTTTCTATAACCCTCCGTAGCCTATCCTTCAAAAATTTTGAAAAGTGTGCAAAACTCAAACAAAGAGAATGCTTCAAGTTAGAGCCAAATTCTCCCTGACTGAAAATCCAAAATCAAGCCCTTTTTGGAATTAAGAAAATTTATTTGTTTTGCTGAGTCATCTTAATTCCTATGCAAGAGAAAAATTCTTGTCAGAGATTTGACTTACAGACTAGCACGTTTTCGAAATCTAACAAATTAAATAAATCCTTACTATACTTACTTCAGACTAGATTGCAGTCGTAGCCCGTTCTTATCTTACACTCCCGTGCTCCAACTTATTCAGGTTCTAATTTTTTTTAGCAAAAGGTGCATTGACTTGAAATATCAGACACATATTTTGGGTAAATATAACAGGAATATCACTAAGGCGTGATACATGTTAATCAAACTAAATGCTAGGTCCCAAAAATGCAATACTACACAAGCAGACAAAGTCTATTTTACAATCAGCATATTATGTTGAAAGACATTAGCAGAGATGAGCAATCTTATTTCCATTCACTTAATTAAACCTCGTAGATCATATCTTTCTCTCCTCTTTACTTCTAGAATTAACACAATTCCTTACTGGAGGATTAATCTCTAAAGTCCTAAGATATACCAACAGGTCCGATTATTAGAAATTTAGCACTTTCATTCACAGTGGTCTAAGAATACAATACAAGGATATAAAAACTTAACATTACCGACCAGCTTAGACATTCAAGAGATTTCCCTTATCTGATCCTATTTCAGGCTTTCTTCGAGTAGGTGCCTTGTCTTGAGATCGGCCGTCCTCCGTTTCGACTTTCCTGTGAATACGGTCACGATTCACTTAAACCGCTCGTGCTCGGAGCTTTTCTAATGGAGGGGTACAGCTGTAGCTTCGCGAACTTTGGCATTCGCTGGTCATCTAGTTGCATTGAAGAAAATGCTCGGACGGAACTGCTATTAGACCATATCATCGGTGCTGACCATTTTCGCCTGCTCTACGACCGACACTTGAACCCGAACTTCTAAAAGAAACTAGAGAGAGAATGCTGCTCTGCTCGCGCCGCCACTTCCTTTTATACTCATTGCATCTGCTCTCCCTATTATGTCATCATTTGCAGATGTCACTTAAGCCTTTTCTGCACACAGCACCTCCTTCTCCATTCGATAGCGTCCTACACATGGACGCCGCACACCGACCGCCTGGGGTTATGTTTATAATTCGATTACATTTATCTATACTTTGTTCTGAACTTTCCGCTGTTTATAGGACCATTTATGAAATATATAGAAAAATACCAAAATTATTATTAGCATATTTACAGTTACTATTCTTGCCTATTTATAAACATTTTTTCTTTTGAAATTTTGCAACTCAGTTAAATCCTGAATGAAATGCTTAAGAATAAATTAAGCCTTTCATTCCAGATTTAACAATAATCATATTTTTATCTTTTTTCATAATTTTCTGTACACTTCAACTTTTTACGTGCCATTAAGCAAAACAAAAATGTTTTGTCCAACTATACGTATACCAAAAATGGTAAATGGGTTTGCTAATAGACTTTGCTATATTTGTGGTATGCTGCTTCCTCATTTCCTGATAGGTGATGGCTCTGCTCAGTTTTTATTGTTTGGATCTTTTCATCCTTTCACCTTTGGCATGCTCTGGAGTAAGCTGAGTATCTCCCTCACAAATAAGGAATTTTGGTGTTTCTGCTCTTAGTCTTTGTTCTTGTGATCTTTACTACCAACGTAAGGCACAGGTGGCGGAGCCAGGACAGGCAGTTTAAGAATGACCACACTCTGACATTTAATGCAGTGCAAAGGGATTTACAATGTAGAGCCTAACTGTACAGTTTAGATATGTTGCAAGTAAGGATGATATTCCTGGTGACCATCCCTATATATGAATATTCTCCTCATGGCTCTCAACTCCTGTTAGCGATAACTATGATTGGTACCCCCCCCCCCTTCCACTGATGGATCCTGCATAAAGGAGATGCTCTGTGTCACTGCTTCTATGAGAATTCCCTGAATGGAGTTTATTCACTGATTTTGAAGATTCTGACAACCTTTGCAAACCTTTCTGGATAAAGAAGCATGACATTTTCCTTGGAGGATATTCTTTAGTTGAATGTAGCATTAAGAAGATTGGTACATTTCCTGCTCCCCTCTGACATTTTTTGCTTGTTTATTTTGTTTTCAGTTGATATTTCAATGGTTTCTGAACATGGTTGGGGCTTGTTGAAAGCCCTTGATAAACTCGAGGATGAAAACTGACTCATTTAAAATGGGAGTGATGTAGCCATACGTGGATACCCCCCCCCCTGGCAAGCAATGATTAAGCTTAGGAGTGGAATGCCAGGATTACCCTGGATGTTATACCAGGAGCATAGCAAGCCTTGGGCCCTATCCCCAGACCACGAGGAAAGGAGATGAAACACCAGAGACCCTTTTAAGCAAGTCCACTAACCAAGATCCTGACCAGGTCATTCAGAACTGCCTGTCTTACCAAAGCACAGCTACTATCAGGATCCCCCTTTCCAGATGTCCATGGGTCATACTGCACAGCAAGCAAGGCACTGGATTCCAGTGTTGTGGTCTGGAAGATAGTAAAAAAAAGAATCAAGAGAAGTGGAGCAAAGAAAATGAGAAGAAAAGTATCAGCCAAGAATAAGGACAAAAAGGAATAGTATTATCACTGGGAGGTCTCACCACTATGAAAGGTGGCTCACATGGAGGGGGGGGAGTATGGAAGTTGTGTCCTATGGTCTATATAAGAGACTAGACATAATCTTTCATTTAGAGAAAAGACAAGCTTTCTGCAACTGGCCTTTATAAAGTCAGATTTTGATTTGCTGATAGCTGTTTTGCATTTATTATGTGCTTCATAGGATGAATATGATGCTCTGGTTCTTTTTGCAAGCCACTTGTCAGTATGCTTAATTTTTTTTTTTTTTTTCCCAACTGCTTTAGTACATTTTTTGTTAAACCATAGCTTCAAAAGCTGATGGGAAGTTTGTATGGATTGGAGAACAAAGGCCTTCAATGCCAGATAAGATAATTGCGAGATAGTTTCCATGAGTCACAGGTGCTTGCATCAGTGATTTTTAAATGGAAAGGATAAATAGAAGCTCCATGGCACATGAGGTTGGGAATGGCTGGAGGGAGTACATTATATAAGCAAAAACTTGCACAAGATGGGGATCTGAATTACCAAGAGAAGTCACCTCTATGGTACATCTAGAAGATCTGGTTAAAAAAAGAGATTTATTTTAATACGCCTCCCTCAAAAAACCTCAATACCAGATAACTGGGAGACCTCCACATAGGCTAGAATGTTGAGAAATAACCAGGACTTCAGACCTAATATCCAATCACACACAATCCAGAGTGGCATCTGGAATTTAACTGAATAAAAAGTATTCTGTACTGGCTTAAATCAAAAGCACAATGATGGTACAACGTGAAGGAACATCATGTTGTACCATAATTGTACACTCCCAGTGTTTTTGTCAAGGAAAGAAGGGAAATGTTGAATGTACACTACTAGAACAAACTCAAACTCTGCATTAAAAGAAATGAAGCAAGCAATATCAACCTGAGTATCAATAGAAAATAAGTGGAAAACTTGCTGAGGAATCAGAGATGTACCATATTGGCTAAACTGTGTTACTGAGACAAGAAAGATTAAACCAGGTAAGATTCTGCTAAACAATAACTATAAAATGTTATCTTCAGGCTACAGTGAGGAAAGGTAGGAGAAGCTATAACATTCAACAGATATAAATGTTGAATTGTACACAATTCAACATTTATATCAACATCAAAATGGGGAAATGGACAATGAGACTTGTCTTTCAGAAGGTTCTTCCCAAGAAGAAATGGAGGAATCTTAGTCATTAGATAAGGAAGCTGACAAGAATAAAAAAGAAAAGCTGGTTCCTATTAGAGACACGAATGAGCAGAGCAGGAAATGAAGACTGAACATAGAAATGTTTTGGGAAAATTTGGAGAAAAGAGCAAATTTAATAATAAATTTAAATACCTCCTGGATTTCTGTTCAGAACACGAACTATTTATTACTACCACAATCTTCCAACACCACCAAGAAATAAGAAAAATTACTGTTTTACTGTAATTTAAACAGTAAATTACAGTAAAACAAAGTCATTTATATTCAATATAAATCTGTTCAATTGCCAGTCTGTCTTGTTGACTGAGTGAAGAGCATCTCCAACAAATAGGTTGTAGGGCTGAATTCCACTGCAAGCATGGATGTTTATGAATGTCCTTAGCATTTTTCTCCAGTCTAAATTTCATCACCTGGTGTGAGACCATCATCCTGTCTACTGGCAGATTGAAGGGAGATAGAGAGAAGAGTTACTGGATTATGTAAAAAAACAACAAAACTCATGGTATTAAATGTTTACAACCTTTTGTGGAGGGAAAAGGGGTTCATGTAATACCAGCTTTGTTTATTCCACTATACTTCCAAATTTAATTTGCCACCTGCATTAAAAGTAACTAAACAGCTGAAGTGTTTTACTTGTTCTATAAATTATCTATTGCTGATTTTCATACCAAACTTATTATAGAAGTTATTCAATTTAATCCTGAAAACCTGTACTGAATTTATTTATGAACATAGTATCATCACCAGTCTCCATTGCTCATAGCAACATTGTCCTTTGGTTGGAAAGACCTGAGTTTGAATAGGATATGAAGAACCTTTATCAGCGCTTTTCAAATGTAAGCAAGTGAGCCGGTACTCATATAGAGATGGAAGGTTCCCCTTCCCAGAAATGAGTTTTTCATTCCACAAATCAGGCAAGCCAGCCATTACAGCACATGCAATTTACATACATGCAGATAGAATAACTACCCTGTCCTGTCATAAACAATATCAGGTTTCTAAGAGGCCAAGTTATTTGGCCATGATAGGCCAACACAATAAATGGAAGATGGGGCTGTATCATCTGCATAAAGGAACCAAATTGAATGATGTTGAATTTCCAACTTTGATATCAGAATTAACGCCACTTTCTTTCATAATATAATCTATTTAGTTGAGTAATGGTGGAGGTATCATGCATCCTGATTTTACATCAAACTTCCCATACCTCCTTCAATTCTAAGAGCTGATTGCAACTTAAGTACAGGATAGTGCTCTCTATAATTTCCCACTTCCATTATATAATTCAAGGGTTTAAACAACTTTCTCTCTACATTTATCATATACCTTTTCCAGATCCACAAAGCTTAAATACAGGATTTTATTACCATGTTATATTCCCTAGAACCCAGTAAGGAAATTCATCTGTAATTCTGTTTTATTTCCCATTTTATAGGTAGTGGTCGCTATGAGAGCTACTCATCTAGAATTTGACCATTCGGCTGAATAATACAGTGTAGCCACTGTTAAACTTTTATATCTTCATATTTGAGCATTTTTTGGTTGTGGGTCTGAATTTCACTGTAAGCATGGATGTTATCTATCCCAGGTGCCTTTCCACATTTCTGATGACATTTTCTACTTAATACACTGATGTGTACTCCTAATTTTACTAACGTGTACTTAAATTTACTCTAGACATCCAGAATATCTCCACCACCATATTCAGAAATAGAACTGTGCTTCCATTTATTTTATATTGTGTATATCTTCACCACCATATCCAGAAATAGAGCGGTGCTTCCATTTATTTTATATTGTGTATTTCTTGAAGTCATTCAAGTAAAATACACATCCCATTAATTATTTTATTCTAATACATATTTGTGTTGCAAAATATCGAGAATGTAAAGGTGGCTAAGAATTAACATACATGGAGGAAATATTTGGAGTATATGTACCGTAAGCACTTACCACTATTGACAGTGGAGTGGAGGAATTCCAAAATCAAAACTAATGTTGAGAATGACACACAGAGCAAGAAAACATTGAAATGTGAAAGTAATATCAATTCAATGTAAGTTTTTGGAAGATATTTACTTCCAGACAAAGATGCATGTTGACAGCATTATTGCCAAGCATACAGCAATTTAATTTCATATGACCGTAAAATTATATACGATTTTATTCAATATCTATCACAAAGCAAAGCAATTTTATAGTTTCTACATTTATGGTGAAGACTAGAAATTAAGAAATTAAAACTGTTCAAATGTAATACTTATAATTAAATGTGATAAAACAATTTACGAAACATTTAATACTCACATCATAACCTGCCACCAAAAGTCCAACACCATATGGACGACGATCATATCGTTGTGTACAGACCTGCATTTCTTTGTAGTTAAGAAAATAAATAACTACAACTTATATTTGTATAAACTTAAGGCACTCTGATTTCATCAATACAACCATTACGCAGGACAAATTTTAGCAAGTTAATACTTTTCAGAAAAGACAATGATGCATATATAATTCAAAAAATCCAGGATGCAAGCTGAAGACTCAAAAAGTGACAAATATATCTTTAAACATAATATATCACAAACTAATACCATGCTTAGAAATTATATGTAATTAAGATAATCAATATACTGGCATTTTCAGAAAGGAGAATATTTTTCTTTCTAAAGATTGAAACCTTCTAAACTCTGTAAATAATTAATACCCCTCCCCCATCATTTCCACATATGGGAAGTCAAAGAACCTAAAAGCACACTGATACGCATAGGTGAGATTGGAAAGTGAACTTATTGAGATTTTTCTTGAAAAGCTGAAGATTACTGTTCATGAATACTTGATGAAGGCTGTTCTAGAGAACAGAGGAGATGGAATAAAAGGAGAGGAGAAGCAGGTTTGATGCATTCATAAATGCTGGAAAGCTGCTGTTTTTAAACAGGCTCAATGGAAATTGTTGGAGGAATAATGGATGCCAGTCCAGTGGAGCAGTGTCCACGAAGTAGAAAAGATACAAAAATGAAACAGACTATGAGAGTTGTTAAATTAAATTAAGCCAGTGAAAGAGAATTTAAGAACCAAATCACTCTTAACACCTCCAAACAAGTGAGCAGTATTCTAATGATGGAAAGATTTGCAATTTGCAAGTGAGTGGCTCAATGGGTGAAAAGTAGCATCTTAATCAGAAAAAATGACTAGTTTTTTTTTTTTTTTTGGATGAGGACACTATGGATGTGTGTTTATGGCAGGAAAGGCTACAGGTAAATATCAGTCAAAAGAGAGAAATATCCAGTCTGGTGATTTGTGCATTACTGAAGGTAAAGGAAGGACATAACTGTGTTTTGAGGCACTGAAAGAAACCAAGTTATCCTTGCTCAACTGAAAGTAGATCTTGAAGCTTCTGCATAGAACAATGCATTCAAATGAATAGAGGGAATGAAGTTTACTATCATCAGCAAAACAATGTATAGGATACAACATATGATCACTCATACTTCTAAGGTCCACCCCATTAATCCTATTATATTATTCACAATTTCCAATGTCTGTTCATAAAGTCTAATGGCAGCCACTCTCTCTGCCATACAATAACATCAGGTGGGCGTGCTGCTGAAAGGCATCCATATTTGTTACTGTCTGGGTCTCAGTCTCTAACATTATACTGTTGGCATCTATAGTGATTTCATTTGCATACAAAACTTGTTTGTAAATTTCACAGTGGTATTATTTCTTTTTTAAAATGGCCAGCAAGTGAAAAAATTCTTCTAGTGGCGAGGAAAACAAGTGATTTAGGAATGAACATGAAAATGACAGAGCAGCACAAAATTGGAGAAGCTGTTGCTCCTATAGCAGGTGACTTAGGCCTTTCTCCGTCTACAATCGACTACTTTGAAAAACCGAATTAATGAAGTAGTGAATGGATCTGCAATGAAGATAATCATGAAATAAATACAAGGCCCTATACTTGAAATGAAAAAATTATTTGTGAAGTTGATGGAAGATCAGATTCAGAAGCATGTTTTTTTTTTGTTTGTTTCTGAAGCCCTAAAGGAACGTGTAGGAAAGGAATATGACCAGACATTTACAGGAAGTCATTGCCAGTTAAAAGGTTTCTTTCAGAATGAGACAATCCAGCTTTTCCTATTCCTAAGGAACTGCTGGTTCATCTCATTTTGCCATCCTTTACAAGAGCAAATATTCAATTTCAGTGGGACAATCTCATTCTGGAAGCAGATAACTGAATGTATACAAAACTTTTTGTTTGCAGTAAAGCAAAAAAGTGTTTCAGGCTGAATTCAAGGCCTTTAAGGACAGAGTGATGCTCAAAATCCCAAAATCATCATCAGTGTGCAAACTCAAACAATGAATTAATTTACAATGGTGAGAGCTGCATGATGTTATATAAACAGCACAAAGTAATAACTGAAGAAACATATTACTAATTTAAAAAACTTGATGTATGATTAGAATAAAACTTCCCATATCTTTGATAGTGAGAGGCAATTGTTCAAATTCAATGGCTTCATTTCAGACTATGGGATATGGCCTAAAACACAAGAAATGAAGCCATTAACCAGGACATTATTCCACCCTCTATAATTAGCTACCCAATTATAGAGGGTGGAAGGTAGACCAAAGGATTGTTATTTACTAAGCAAGCTTTTAAAGAGCAATAGATGGTTATCTATTCCATGTTGTGCAAGGCCAAATTACCCATTGATAATTTAAGACTGCTGTTCTTGCATCATTTTCTCCACTAAACATCAAGTTTTCCCAAAGTAAGAAAAGTGAGTCACATGGAACTTGGTTGATGGCAGAAACAGTGAGGAGAGGGAAGTATTTATCCTTAGATGGGAACCATGCTGAATCTGTTGAACAGAATAAAAGTAACCACTACATTATAGTAATGTAGTGGTTATATAGAATTATATAACCTCTACATTACTATATAGGATTATATAGAATAAAAGTAACCACTACTTAAGAATTTTAGAGATTGGTGTCCGTGCGGTTAGCCGAGTGGCTATGCACTTCACAATCATATGTCTGGGAAAAGAGTGTCCTGGATTCGATTCCTGTCACTGACGCGAGGAGCTTAGGATATTTCTCAGACATAGCCAAGTTAGCCAGTCTTGGGCGTGGACAGCAGGGTTTTCTCCCCAGTTTATCTGGGGTTTTTCCTTCTGCAAGCAGGCAAACCAGCCTTGAGAACATAATGCTTCTACAGGCATAGAATACACCGTGGGGCATAGGGCCAACCACCTTATCCTCGTATAACGGTCGCAGTTATAAGGAACAGAAACTCTCAACAATGTAAAGGTAAAGGAGGGAAAGATTAAGAAAGAAAGAAAGAAAGAAAGAATTTTAGGAATTGGTTCCGAGATGCCAGAAATACAGTGGTAACTCGACTTACGAACTTAATTTGTTCCTGACTGTGGTTCGTATCTCGAAAAGTAAGTATCTTGAAACCCAATTTTCCATTATATCTTATGGGAAATCAATTAATCCGTTCCCATATTAGGAAAAAAAAAACAAAAAAACTATTCTCAACTAAATGAAGAAAATGCAAAGAAATGGAGAAGGAGCATTTTTACACTATAAATATGCATTTTGTATACCATTACATATTAATTTTTATTTATGAAATCTTTGGTTTTACGTGATTAGTATGAAAATCATCTTCCATTAAATTGTAAAAAAAAAAAAAAAAATCAATTTTCTTGTAGTTCAGGAGTTTGATTTGTTGTCATCGGTTGCTTCTTTTTGTCTTTTAGGTGAGGGAGGGTTAAAAAAACATATCCAATGTTGACTGAATCTGTCATTTCCTTAACACCCTTCTAAAGTGATTAATGGCATTGTCATTGAAGATATTGGTAGCTCTAGAAACAACACCTTGATTTGGATGTCACTTGTTAACAATTCTTGCAATTCGCCCCAGTGCTGCAAGATTTTTTTTGCGCCACTTGTTGGAATTGCTCCCTTTTTGTTGCTGTCTTCTTCATCCTCTGAAGACATTTGCTTTTCCTCCTCATCCCTTTCTTTTTCCTGCTCTCTTCTTAACTCCTGTAGTTCTTCAGTGGTCAGCTCAACGTTGTGCTCCTCTATGTCTGCTTCAACTTCCAAATGCATGGTCTTGCCCAGGGAGACAACTGTATCTACATTGTCAATTTCACTTTCAGGTCCTTCCAATGCAGTTCCTCAGACACCGTTGGGCCATAACTTTTTCCAAGCTGATTTTAGAGTTCTCACAGAAACATCTTCCCATGCCTGACTAATAAGATGCAAACAATAAAGAATACTGAAGTGATTCTTCCAGAATTCCCTGAGGATTAATTCTGTGTCGGTGATAACTTCGAAACATCTTTGGAAAAGAGCTTTGGTATAAAACTTTTTGAAGTTGGAAATAACATATTGATCCAATGGTTGTAGGAGTGGTGTGGTATTAATATTAATAAGAGCTTAATATTAAATTATTTATCCAAATCTTCTTCCAACTGTGGTGGATGTACTGGAGCATTATCCATTATAAGAAGAACTTTCTCAAGTAGACCCTTTTCTTGTAGATACTGTTTCACTGTGGGAGCAAAAACCTGTCATCCACTCAGAGAAGAATTGCCTCATTACCCAGGCTCTGCTGTTACCTCTCCACATAACGCTGAGTTTGTGCCTGCTAACTTTCTGCTTTTTAAAGACTCTAGGATTTTCAGAGTGGTAAACCAACAGAGGTTTATCTTCAGGTCACCACCGGCATTGGCACAAAAAAGCAAAGTTAGTCCGTCTTTCATTGGCTTATGTTTTGGCAATGCCATTTCCTCCTTAGTGATGAATTCTTTTAGGCATTTTCTTCCAGAAAAGCCCAGTTTCATCGCAGTTGAAAACTTGTTCTGGTCTGTAACCTTCTGACTCCATCAGTTTCTGAAATTCCATCATGAACCTTTCAGTGGCTTCTTTGTCAGCACTAGCACTTTCTCAATGTCTAACAACACTATGGATACCAGTTATATTCTTGAATTTCTCAAACCATCCTTTGCTACTGCTAGTGGATGGCAAGTTCTGCAAAAGATCTTTTTAAATAGTTTGAGCTTGTAAACAGATCACATTTTGAGATACACTACCTCCTTTCAGTTGCATGTCATTAATCCAGATGAGTAGTAAAGTTTTTATTTCTTCCATACTTTTTTCGAGATGACATGATAGATACTTCTTTGGCCACATCCAGTTCCTTATAAAAATCTGCTTTCTTGGCAATTGTAGCCATGATGGATTTGGACAAGTCGTGCTACTTGCACAGATCACTTTGTCTGATTCCTTTCTCATATTTTCCCACAATCTCTTTCTTAATTTCTATTGTGATTTTTTTCTTCTCTTCTTTCTTAGTTTTCTTTGGCCTCATGTTGAAAATAATACATTGATCAGTGAAATGACACTCATCTGGTAGATTATTCAGAAAATAAATGTGAAGCTACAATAAAACACATCACTTATAAAAAGAAGTACATACAATACACATAATAAATACAAACCTAAATTCATGAAGTGTATTGTTTGTTTACAGAAAGAAATACCGAAAGAGAATCATAAAAAAGCAAATATGTGCAGCGTTCGTCGTATTTCTTGCTGAAAGACCACAGAATGCATATGTTTTTGGTATAGTAGGAATTGAAATGTGGAGGATAAACACAAAGGTTATTGCATGACACCCGTGGCATGCCAAACCTTTTTTCCCTTGGCAGATCTGTTCAAAAAAAAAAAAAAAAAGATGGCCTAAAGTAGGCAAGAATTTTGTATATAGTGGGGAATGAAGGCCACAATACCAGTAAGAATGATTTCTGTAGCCCATTCAGGGGTAGTGTAGGGGTCAGAAGAATGGAAGAGTATAAGTTCCAAAGGGTGTCGCACTTATACTAATGGACATGAGGCCAGGAGTGGTCATCATGTAGGAAAGGAAACTTATGCATGAGGAGTCACTGAAAGTGAGAGCAGTATACCTAGAAAGAAAATGGTCAAGAATTGCATTGTAGATGAGATACATGCACTGTAGGAAGGGGGGGGAGACAGACTTATTTCAGGATGAAAGTAGAAGATACCTGTACCAACGAATATTAGATTACAGCAAATACCTCTGCATCTCTTCCAGACCAGTCAGTGGACCTAGAAAAGGAAAAGTAGTAGACATATCAGACAATACAGACATAAGTTAACAATTCAGTAGTTGATTTCAAACCCTGCCAATGATGGGTATGCAAAAACAACTGCTGTCATCTTGTATTCTACCCTAATTAGTATTAATTACTGAAATAATGAGGGTTCTATGGTTGAATTTTCTAAGATGGCAAAACACTACTTACTGTGCCAAAGATCAACTTGATCAATAACTGACTGAAAAAAAAGCCTAGAAAAAGTATGATTTCAGATTGGGATTAAACTGAACCCAACCTGAAACATCCTTTGAAAGGCCCAAATGGGGGAAAAACTTCCCTCATGCTCATATGGCAGTCAAGCCTGCTGGATCCTTGCTAAGAATGATTTGGCACAACTTCCTGCCCTTCCAAGCTTCCACCTTTTTCTCACATATCAGAAATATCAATGTAACATTGGTACTGACTGAATGTCACCCAAAGCAGGGTATGAAATGGTTTTGAACTAAAATCAAATGGTCCTCTCAGAACATTTCAATAAGAACTATTTTTTCTAATCATACAAATTAATAAGCACAGATTGAATTTTTTTTTTTTTTTGTTGAATTTATCATCTATATGGATAGGAAACAATTTATTTGTAACTCAGAAGATATATTTCCAGGTCAGAGCAAAAAATTTCACTTCCAGAAAATAATGCTCCATCTGAATGAAAAAACATACATTTATATCCCTTGTTTCACAGTTACATGCATTCATTATTAAAAAATTATGGAAACTACCATGATATAGTAAAACTTCAGTTTAATATAAACCAAAATAATCACCTGAAGTTTCTACCTTCATATCAAGGTCATCATCTGGAGTATACACATATCTACAAAGAGACAAGCTATGTTAAAAATCTTCATAGTATGCTAAAATCACACTAATTTGGTCAACCATTAACACCACTGCCTGCCCCCTGATGGAAAAACACACACACACACACTGCTTGGGAAGAAGTAAATGGGACCCCCTGCATGTGGACAAGGTACAAAAACAAATTAATTTTGGTAACACCTAGTGTTTCATGGAAAGCAGATGATTTTGTTAACAATGTAGATATATAATGTTGACTGTTTCACAGGATAGTCTGAAACTGCACTGAGATTCTAAAAGTTTTTCAGTAACAGAAAGCAGTTAGCAAGAATGCAAAAATCTTCCCAGCAACAAATAGTAGAGATGTTCCAATAACTGTCACAATCCAAATTATCACCCCCCCCCTTTTTTTTATGGTTACAATCAGGATATCTTGTAAGTCAGCAGGCACATATTCTATGTTCTGAATCTGAGTCAACACAGTGATGCTTGACTGTGAAGCTGATTTCCTATATAATTCAAATCCACTAATGCCTTTTATTTCCCAAAGAGAGCAGGAAAATCCATTTAGTCCCAACTACTTTTGAAGACTAGTTGAAAAGATAGTCACCTGTAGGATATCTGCTATTTAGCAATACCAGATTATCTTACTTTTTAATTTTCTGTGGCCGATTTTAATAAATAAAAAGGAAAGGATAACTTTCAATTGTATCATATATGGAAGCATTTCCTAAATGTACAATGAAAATGCATTATTTCTTGTAAGCAGAAATTTCTTTATGAATGTTATGTATAAGAGAGAGAAAGAATAAATAGATTTGCATTGATTAGAATGGAGACTATTCTGAGAGATTGGAAGTTTAGGGTAGAAACAGTTTAAGGCAGTGTTTCTTAATGTGGGGCATATGCCCCATATGGGACAATTTGAATATTTTTGGGGGGGAATTAGAAAATATGTTGCATTTGTCACCTCATCACTGATATACTCAACTATCAGCGTTGAGGTGGGGCATCAAAATTTTTGAGGCATTGAGGTGGGGCATGATCCAAAAAACATTGGGAAATACTGGTTTAAGGCAAAAAGTTTAAGTCTTAAGGCAAAAAGGTGAAAAAGAGTGTTATGATCCACTCAGGCATACTACTCTGGTATATAATGACAACTAGGGAGAAGACAATCACATAGCTCCATAGCCAATCACAGAATACCCAGTCGAAGACTATCAGTGATTTTAACTGACATCTAGGTAGGAGAGTATGACAGACAACTGGAGCCATCTCGTAGTCCCTAACATTATATATTATTGCCTAAAATTTGTACAAGTTCTATGGTCAATTTTGTTGAATTTAAGGGATGAAAAATCCAGTTTCCAAAAAAAAAAAGTTCCTGTAGTCTGCAACTAGAATCAACCTTTTTTTTTTGGGGGGGGGGATAGCATTGATTGATGTAAGGACATTACATCAATCAATTCCTACTACGTATAATAAAGTAAAAACAAAAATGTAACAAAGTTAACAGCAAACAAGAATTTCAGTAACATTTAAATATAGCATTGAAAAAAAAAAATCAATTAGAAATCATTTATAATGGCATAATTATTTATATTTATTTATTTATAAATAACCAAGTTTCAATTTAAATTTAAATATTTCTAATGTTTTATTGCAAGTACACTAAATTATGGTGTACTTGCCATAAAACATAGCACTCATTTTTATTTATAGGAATAAACAGTTTTGTTCACTATGCCTATTAATTTGCAAGAGGAATGAAAATGTCCTTATATAGTTATAAATATCCCCTTCACAGCAGACCATACCAAGTAGACTAAGTAGCTTTCTATAAATGTCATCAATTAGTATTGCATCAGCTTCAGAATGGAAATTCAGAATGATGGTGATATATTTTGTTTTCTGTCTCAATCATGTCTTGAAATGATGAGGCAATGAAGTTGCAAAGCTTACTGACATTGTATGCAGCAGGCATGTTAGCTCTGAGATGCAGAATTGTTTTGAGCTTTTTTCAATTGTATCAAATTTCCCGGGAGAAGATTTTTTCAAGCACGATAAGGTGCTGTTACAGGCTATCCATGTGTTTGCTGAGGTTTAAGGCCTGTTTAACAGTAGGGAGGCACAGGAAACAGAGAAATGGCTAGTTGAGGTTGCTTAAGGAGTTTGAATGGATGTGTCGATTTTAGCACGATCAGTACGAGTTCACTGCAACAAAAATCACAAACTCTTTTCCCAAAATGTCTAGTCTGAAGCTTCAGTGTTAAGGCTTCAAGAGGTCTATCTAAATAAATAATAGCAAGACTCGAGGTACTCTGTTGCCTTTGTACTGCAGGCATGTCTACACGTTGACTGCTAGCACTTGCTATGGCTGATATTAAGAATATGGGGGAAACTTACTTTTGAAATACTCAGAATACTTATGGTTAGCTTAGCATTCTTCAGTCCCTTGAGAACTATTACTGCACTTTCGTTTGGGACAGAAGCTTAAACAAAATCACTTCTAAAATGAAATACCACCTGATGTATTGATTGCTGATGTCTTGCTAGCTCAACATTGCCGGGGGAGGCAGTGATGTTCTCCACAGTGATCTGTGATTACTGCTAATATGAGAATAGGATAGCGCCAACATTCATGCAAGATTACACCATCAGTTCCACTGCAGTTCACTAGATTCTACAGAATATGAGTCACTTACAGGAACATTATGATTTAAACTAGGATCTGCATAATAGCCTGGTTATCTTTCACCTGATGAAATAATTTTCATCCAAGGCATGTTGTGCTAGTCTGCTTTTAGGGTTGCTCATACTAAGTATACATTTTATGTTCTTTTCTTCTTAGCAAGGTTAGCTGTCTGTCCAAAATACTAATCCCATACTACTGATAGGAGATACTATACACACCTGTGAAGGAGAGAGTATCCTGCAGGCCCCTCATAAGTCTAAGTCTTAGAAAGGTGGAAACTTGGTCTAGAGGTTTAAAGACTATGTATAATCTGGTTGAGGAGGTTTCTTTTTTAAGGAGATTAGCAAGTTTTTTCCTCTAGAATGATATAAGTGGAGCTTTGTGTTCCAGATGCAGTATAGGTCCTAAGGTGTGTGTGTGTGAGAGAGAAATGGGCTAGTATGCTACAGGACTTTGTAATTGGAACTTTTTTCCATTTTGAATGGCCAAATGTTACTTAACTGAGATTTCATCAGGCTGAACACAGATTTGCACATTCAATAATAATTCATATTTATCAGAATTAAAATAATATTAGGAAAATATAAAATTAATAATTTTTAATGAAATATTTTAATATTCTCTAATAGATTTCAAAAGTTTGAAACATTTAATGCATTAGCTTTTGTAATTCAAAAGCCAGTATTTAAAAAACCATAGATAACTTTAAAAAAAGTTCAAACTAAACACTGTATTTTAAATGCTACATTCCATCATACACACACATGTATATCAAAATAAAGCAAATATAATTTACTTTTCTATCAGATATTTGACTCTAGCTTTGCTGTTCTCACTTCAATTCATTTTATATGTGAATGTCTATTATGATCTCTGAGACATCTTGATTAAACTTAAATGTGAAAATGTAATTTACATCAGACTATGCCAAAACAAGAGTAAATGAGCATATTAACAGTCACTGATAATTAAAATAGCATACTTCAATATTTCAAGTAGATCCTTATTGTCAAACTGAAATTTTAGAATGTTCTTTCAAAATCTTAATCAACTTCATCTGCCAATCTTTAAGTTCCTTTAAGGCAACTTCAATGTAACATGCTTTTCAAAATCTTTAAATTTCCCATTTCTTCTTCTTCTTATGGTGCTATCTTCTATCGATAGTCAGCGACCATTTTGGTAAACAAACTGTGTTCTTGCATTAATTGTAGCAGTTGTGCGCTGCTCTTGCCTGTCCACATATTGATGTTGTCAAACCATGATATTCTTTTTCTTCCTCTAGTTCCTTTGCCGTCAATTCTTCCTACCAAAATAGTTTGTAGAAGTTGGTATTTGCTGTTTCTCATGATGTGGCCAAGATGTGTTGTTTTTCATTTCTTGATTATTTGTACAAGATCTTTAGCTTTGCCAATGGATTTTAAGATATCTTCATTGGTAATTTTTTCTGTCCATGATATCTTTAGCATTCTTCTGTGTAGCCACATCTCCAAGGCTTCAATTTTCTTGATAGTTGTCGCCTTTAATGTCCGTGTTTCAACTCCATAGAGCAGAATAGACCACAAGTAGCATTTCAGCATTCGGCATCTGACTTCCATGTTTAGGTCTTTATTGGAGAATAATGTTCTCATTTTCATGAAGGACTGCCACAATTTCAATCCTTGTCTTTATATCTATTTCAGGATTTTTCCCATTGTATTACTCAATCATTGATTCTAAAACAGCTGTGTGTGTGTATACACACACACACACATCTACATTCATTTCCCCAAAATTCTAAATTTTTCATGTATCTTTTGCTAGGCAGTTATTTTTGCCATTCAAGAAATGCTCAGCTGAAAAATAATCTTGAAGGGCAGAAGTTCACTGGTATTTTTGAAAATGGTCACAACTTGTTTTCAAGAACAAATCACAGTACCAAACATTGTGACAACCAGTGCACTTTAGAATTATATGGAAAATTTTTCATCATCAAATTGGAGTAGAGTTTGATTACGATACCACAAAATATTTGCTCGAATGTGGTTCACAATACCAATAATATTATGTAATATCATTTAAAATTTTAGATATGGCACAAAGATTCTGTTGATGCAAAATACAGCAAAAATTAAGTTATATAGATGTGATATTTCCTTCTTTAATAAAGCCTTCAGGTTTTCCTCCCTCACAGAAATGCACACTCTTTGCAAACACAAGATTATACAAATTCAGTTCTGCTTCCATACATTTCTTTTTAAATTTAGTAAAAATGTTGATTCCACACTCATCCTGTTATGGCTGCCAAAGCCAATAACTCCTCAAGGCAATGAAAATGTTTACGAATAAAAATTAACATCTGTGCTGAGTCAATAATATCAGTGGATTCATCTAGTGCTATAGAACAATACATATTTTTACCTTCTAGCAGATTTTTTAAAGTTGTCAAGTAAAACTAACAGCTAATTCATGTGTTGATTGGTTATTTTCCTTCATAAAAGAAGCAGTTTCCTCTTCAGTCTTAGCTGAATTCAAACATGTTACAACTTCTATAAGGCACTCCTTTACAATTTCTGCATTGCTATATGACTTATAATTCTTCCTTCCTAAATATATATATATATATATATATATATATATGCATGCTGTGAGTTACTTCAGTAGATTGATTATCTTATCCAGTAATCATAAAAATACTGTTTTCTTTTCTGGAATTTGTTTCAATTATGCAGATTTTCATTCTTCTCTTTCCAATGATGTGTATGTGTAATATTTGTTAGTCTGATAATACTGATTTGCATAGTCAATTTTCAATACTGTAACAACAGCAGCATCACAAAATAAATGTAAATTTGTCTTCCAAAGGAACTTCATAATAATGCAGCTTCCACTGTTCATTAAACATACTATTCCTTTCCTTAATAGCACTGGCTATTTCTTCTGGTTGAGCTTTTTACATTTTATAAGTCTACAAATAAAATTTCTATGCAAGCAAATACATTATATAAGGCTGCACGACAATTTTAAAAGTCAGTTAAAAGAATTTCATTGGTAACTTACCTAAACTAGTAAAAGTGGAAAAACTGGTAAAGGCTACCAGTTTTTCTACCATTGATACTGGGAATGATGATATCCAGCTGTTTACTGACAATCCTAAATTGAGGAGGGAAACAGCAGATACCCTGCAAGATGACACGAACAGCTACCATTATGGGCAATGGATAATGTAATGCATTTTAGGTATAAAAGAACTTGATTTGTAAATGTTTTATAAAAGTAGCCAAAAAAGAGGCATGGGAAGACTGGTAAGAATATAGAAAATAAATATCAGGAGGTGGCTAAATGTTATAGAGAGAACTAAAGAAGCTTAGAAATGAAGGAAAGAGTACTGTAAAAGGAATCAGAGGTGACATGAAACCTGAAGATAAGGATATCCTAGATGTCTGGAGTAATTACTTTGAAAGACTCTTACAAACCAAGCAGTGACAGAACCATACTAGAAAATTTTCAAGAGGAATGTATATTCCTCTTGAAACTATATAATAGGAATGTATTATCAATACTTGAGGTAGAAAAAGACATCAAAAACTTGGAAAGTGGAAATACGTTATTCGAACAGAAGTGCTTAAACATCATCATCATATTCCAGACATGTACCCACAAGAGGTGTACAGGATATGATAGTACTACATGAAAAATTTATGTCATCACTAACTTCCAATCTACAATTTTCCTCCAAATCAGTCTGTTACTTGTCAAGAACTCCAACATTATCAGATCTTATATTTCTATCGTCTAAGGAACTTTGTACCGTATCAATCTACCTATATCTTGGTCTTCCTCTGGATCATTTTCCTGGCAACCTGGCAGAGAACACTTGTTTTGTTAATCTTCCTTGCCCATTCTGTTTAAGTGACCATACCACCTGAGATTAGCTCTGCTAATGCATTCCTGGATGCTGACAATGTCAAGTTCTTTCCTAATATCCTCGTTTTTAATATGATATTGCCATTGATGCCATCTGTTCACGCCCCTAATCTTTCTCAGGACTCTCATATCTGTGGTCTCTAGTCTTTGGTCAAGTGTTTTACTTCTGACCCAGCTCTCAGATCCATAAGTTAAAACTGGTTTGAACACTGTCTTGTATACAGCTAATTTAGTGTTCCGACTAATTTCTCTCTTATTCCATATGAATTTATTCAATTGACTGCCTACCATACCAGCTTTGTTGATTCTGTTGTCTATTTCCATATTTAATTTACCATCTTCTAAAAATCGTGCCTAAGTAACTGAAATGTTTTACTTGTTCCACAGGTTCTCAGTTCAACAACACAGTTGACATTTTCAACAATTCTACCTATTTTCATTGTATTGGCCTTTTTAATGCTAACCTTCATACCATATCTATTACAACAGTTATTCAATTTAGTCAGGGAATCTTGAAAACTTGTAGCGGATTTATTTAGAAGTATAACATCGTCCGCATAAAACAAAGAGCTGACATTAACATCTCCAATTCCGATATCATGTTTAATACCACATTGCTTCATAATGTGATCCATATAGATAATGAATAACAGAGGGGATAATGTACATCCTTGTCTCACACCACATTTAACATTAAACCATCTTCCTGTACTTCCTTCAATTCTAACTGCTGACTTACAACTCAAATACCGACTAAGTATTGCTTGATATAATGCCCAAATGACACCATACAACTGTAGCGTATTGAACAGCTTCTCTCTTGGCACCTTGTCATATCCCTTTTCTAGATCAACAAAACTTAAATACAGCTCTTTGTTATATTCCCATGCTTTCTCAGCTATTTGTCGTAAAGTGAAGATCTGATCCTGACAGCCTCTATTTTGCCTGAATCCAGCTTGTTCTTCCACAATTCTTCTCAAACGTTTCTCAAGTATACTTGCATAGATCTTGCCAGGAACACTCAGTAGGGAAATACCTCTGTAATTCTCACATTCAGTTTTATTTCCCTTTTTATATATGAGTACTATTAGAGCTCTACTCCAATCATCGGGAATTCGTCCCTCTGTCCAGGCTTTCTGAACAATGCAGTGCAGCCACTGTAAGACTTTTATACCACCATATTTCAGCATTTCTGGTCGAATATTATCTACTCCTTCTGCCCATCCACATTTCAGGCCTTGAATGGTTTTTTCTACTTCAAGTATGGATATGTATTCCTGACTGCATGCCTGCTGAGTGTTTTTTATCACTATGTTACCAATGCTTGTTTCATTTAGCAATTTTTCAATGTTACTAAATAAATTAATTACCCATACTTCAAGGATATCTTTTGGTCCAGTTTCATGTCACCTTTATCATCTCTAATCTTTTACAGCACTCTTTCCTCAATTTCTGAGCTTGTTCAACAACCTCCAGAATATCTTACCACCTTCTTCATATTTATTTTCTATATTCTTGCCAATGTCCTCCAATGACTTTTGTTTAGCTAGTTTTACACAGTGTTTTGCTTTCTTACATTTGTCTCTGTATTCTGTAAGAGTAAAAGCTGACTTATTTGCCAGGAACTTTTGATATGCTTTCTTCTTTTCCTTCACTGCCTGTTTAACTTCCTGTGTCCACCATGGAGTTCTGATTTTTCTATTCTTGCAGACAACCTCACCACATGCCTCTCTGGCTGAATCAATTAGGGTTTTCTTCAAGGCTTGCCACTGAATCTCCAAGGATTCAGTGGCAAGATAATCTTTGTGTATTTTTGTCTACAGTTCACATCTGAGAGCTGCTCAACTTTTATTCGCTTTTAAACTTTCTTACATGTTATTCTTTTCAATATGAAATTCAATTTTATCCTGCTCAAGACTAAATAGTGATCACTTTCAATTTCACATCCTCAGTACACTCTGGTGTCCTGCACCAGGGAGAAAACATCTCTATCAACAATAACATAGTCAATGAGACTTTTCTTATTCGTCGCCTCTTCTCTCCATGTGAATTTGTGCACATTTTTATGTTGGAACATGGTGTTAGTAATAACCAGTCCATGTCCTGAGCAGAAATTCAACAGGTATTTGCCATTATTATTAGCTTTGCTCTTTTCTCCAAATTTTCCCAAAATATTTTTGTAATGTCTGACAATCATTTTCTTCTCTGCTATATAGATCCCCAACAAGGACCAACTTTTCCTTTTTCATTGTGTCAGTTGCTTTTTCTAAAGCATCAAAAAATTCCTCCACTTCTACCTTAGTAGAACCTTCTGTGGGACCATAGGCACAAATAAGTCTCATTGTCCAATTCCCCATTCTGATATTTGCTCGCATCTCTACTTGAGACTGCCTGCCATTCAAGAAGATTAGCCTCGCATTTTGTGCTGAATACTATGGCTACTCCTTCTTTTCCTTGTCATTTCTTGAGTATAATATTTTGTATTTATTGCTTAGAAAGATCTCACCAGTTTTTATCTTTTTTGTTTCAGTCACCCCTATTATGTCGATCTGGTACCTATCTAATTCTTCAGCTATCTCCATTTCTATGCCATTCAGGCTTCTTATGTTGATAGTACCGATTTTTAACCCTGGTGATTTTGAGTTGGGGTGTGCTTTCAGATTTGTTCCAGTAGCTAACTTTTCGCTGTTCGCCCTGGTTCCCTGGCGAAAACAACGGGTGCCTTGTTTAACCGTTCGACGCCCCAGCCGGCATGAAATTTTGTCATGTTATACCATCATTTTCTATATTGGTTATGCTTAAACATGGAGGTATAAAAGTTTTGCAGTGGCTAAACTGCATAATTCAGAGGGCATGGTCAGAAGGTCAAATTCTCAGTGATTAAGTAGAACTCTCATAGTATATAAAAAAGTGAAAAAAACTGAAGGTTGAGAAAGACTGTGGAAAGAGAAACTCTGAGAAGAACAAGCTGGGTTCGAACCAAACAGAGGTTGTCAAGATCAGATTTTCACTTTAAGACAAATAGTTGAGAAATAATGGGAATATGACAAGGATCTGTATTTAAGTTTCGTAGATCTGAAAAAGGGGTGCTTAAGGGTCAAAGCTGTATAACTGAGAGGAGACCTCCACATAGCCTTTAAAGGAATGCAGAGAACCGACCAGGGCTTCTGACCTAATGTCCAATCCTCACATTCTCGTGGTGCACCCTGTTGGGTATCTACTTTGATACTGAACGAACGAGGATGGGCTGGCAATTTGGGATTTAGCCGACCAAATTGTATTCTTATTGGTTAAACCAAAATAAAAAATGATGGTACAACATGACAAAATTTCATGCCGGCTGGGGCGTCGCCCGGTTAAACAAGGCCGCCGTTGTTTTCGCCAGGGAACCAGGGTGAACAGCGAAAAGTCAGCTATTGGAACAAATCTGAAAACAAACCCCAACTCAACATCACCAGAGTTAAAGATCGGTACTATCAACATAAGAAGCCTGAATGGCAAAAAAATGGAGCTAGCTGAGGAATTGGATAAATATCAGATCGACATAATAGGGGTGAGTGAAACAAAAAAGACCAAAACTGGTGAGATCTTTCTGATCAATAAATACAAAATGTTATATTCAGGCAATGACAATCAAGGAAAAGAAGGAGTAGCCATAGTATTCAACACAAAATACGAGGCTAATCTTCTTGAATGGCAGTCAGTCTCAAGTAGAGTAATGTGGGCAAATATGAGAATGGGGAACTGGACAATGAGACTTATTTGTGCCTATGGTCCCACAGAAGGTTCTACTAAGGTAGAAGTGGAGGAATTTTTTGAGGCTTTAGAAAAAGCAACTGACACAATGAAAAATGAAAAGTTGGTCCTTGTTGGGGATCTAAATAGCAGAGTAGGAAATGATTGTGAGACATACAAAAATATTTTGGGAAAATTTGGAGAAAAGAGCAAAGCTAATAATAATGGCAAATATCTGTTGGATTTCTGCTCAGGACATGGACTGGTTATTACTAACACCATGTTCCAACATAAAAATGTGCACAAATTCATATGGAGAGAAGAGGCGATGAATAAGAAAAGTCTCATTGACTATGATATTGTTGATAGTGATGTTTTCTCCCTGGTGCAGGACACCAGAGTGTACAGAGGATTTGAAATTGGAAGTGATCACTATTTAGTCTTGAGCAGGATAAAATTGAATTTCATATTGAAAAGAATAACATGTAAGAAAGTTTTAAAGCGAATAAAAGTTGAGCAGCTCTCAGATGTGAACTGTAGACTAAAATACAGAAAGATTATTGAAAAGAAAATGAAAGAGTTTGAGAACAGGAATCAAACCTTGGAGATTCAGTGGCAAACTCTGAAGAAAACATTGATTGATTCTGCCAGAGAGGCATGTGGTGAGGTTGTGTGCAAGGATAAAAAAATCAGAACTCCCTGGTGGACACAGGAAGTTAAAGAGGCAGTGAAGGAAAAGAAGAAAGCATATCAAAAGTTCCTGGCAAATAAGTCAGCTTTTACTCTTACAGAATACAGAGACAAATGTAAGAAAGCTAAACAGTGTTTAAAACTAGCTAAACAAAAGTCATGGGAGGACTTTGGCAAGAATATAGAAAATAAATATCAAGAAGGTGGCAAAATATTCTGGAGGTTGTTGAAGAAGCTTAGGAATGGAGGAAAGAGTGCTGTAAAAGGAGTTAGAGATGATAAAGGTGACATGAAAACAGGAGAAAAAGATATCCTTGAAGTATGGAGTAATTACTTTGAAAAACTGCTAAATGAAACAAGCAGTGATGACAGCACAGTGATAAAAAACACTGACCAGGCATGCAGTCAGGAATACATATCCATACATACTTGAAGTAGCAAAAGCCATCAAAGGCTTGAAATGTGGAAAGGCAGCAGGAGTAGATGATATTCGACCAGAAATGCTGAAGTATGGTGGTATAAAAGTCTTACAGTGGCTGCACTGCATAGTTCAGAAAGCCTGGACAGAGGGACGAATTCCCGATGATTGGAGTAGAGCTCTCATAGTACCCATATATAAAAAGGGAAATAAAACTGCATGTGAGAATTACAGAGGTATTTCCCTACTGAGTGTTCCTGGCAAAATCTATGCAAGTATATTTCAGAAACGGTTGAGAAGAATTGTGGAAGAAAAGCTTGGTGAAGAACAAGCTGGATTCAGGCCAAATAGAGGCTGTCAGGATCAGATCTTCACTTTGCGACAAATAGTTGAGAAAGCATGGGAATATAACAAAGATCTGTATTTAAGATTTGTCGATTTGGAAAAGGCATATGACAAGGTGCCAAGAGAGAAGCTATTCAATACGCTGCAGTTATATGGTATCAATGGGGCATTATATCAAGCAATACTTACTCTTTATTTGAGTTGTAAGTCAGCAGTTAGAATTGAAGGAAGTACAGGAAGATGGTTTAATGTTAAATCTGGTGTGAGACAAGGATGTACATTATCCCCTCTGTTATTCATTATCTATATGGATCACATTATGAAGGAATGTGGTATTAAACCTGATATCAAAATTGGAGATGTTAATGTCAGCTCTTTGCTTTATGCGGATGATGTTATACTTCTAAATAAATCCGCTACAAGTCTGCAAGATTCTCTGACTAAATTGAATAGCTGTTGTAATAGATATGCTATGAAGGTCAGCAATAAAAAGACAAAGACAATGAAAATAGGCAAAATCATTGAAAATGTCAACTGTGTTGTGAATGGAGAACCTGTGGAACAAGTAAAACATTTCAACTACTTAGGCACGATTTTTACTGAAGATGGTAAATTAAATATAGAAATAAACAACAGAATCAGCAAAGCTGGTATCGTGGGAAGTCAATTGAATAAATTCATATGGAATAAGAGAGAAATTAGTCGGAACACTAAATTAGCTGTATACAAGACAGTGTTTAAACCAGTTTTAATTTATGGATCTGAGAGCTGGGTCAGAAGTAAAACACTTGACCAAAGACTAGAGACCGCAGATATGAGAGTCCTGAGAAAGATTAAAGGTGTGAACAGATGGCATCAATGGCAATATCATATTAAAAATGAGGATATTAGGAAAGAACTTGACATTGTCAGCATCCAGGAATGCGTTAGCAGAGCTAATCTCAGGTGGTATGGTCACTTAAATAGAATGGGAGAGGAAAGATTAGCAAAACAAGTGTTCTCTGCCAGGTTGGCAGGAAAACGTTCCAGAGGAAGACCAAGATATAGGTGGATTGATACGGTACAAAGTGCCTTAGACGATAGAAATATAAGATCTGATAATGTTGGAGTCTTGACAAGTAACAGACTGATTTGGAGGAAAATTGTAGATAGGAAGTTAGTAATGATGTAATTTTTTCATGTAGTACTGTCATATCCTGTACACCCCTTGAGGGTACATGGCAGGAATTTGATGATGATGATGAGATCTGAAAAAGGCATACAACAAGGATGCCCAGAGAAAAGTTTTTATAGCACTATAATTATATGGGGTGAAAGGAACATTATACAGAGCAATACATAGTAAATTTTTAGGTTTAAGTCAGCAGTTAGAAATGAAGGAAATACGGGAAAATGGTTTGATGTAAAATCAAGGGTAAGACAAGGATGCACTTTATCTCCACTCTTATTTATCATCTATATGGATCACAATATGAAAGAAAGTGGCATCAAGCCTGATATTAGAATGGAGATGTCAAACTTAGCTCTTTGCTTTATGCAGATGATATATTCCTAAACACATCTAATGCAACTCTTCAGGATTCTCTAACTAAATTGAATAACAGCTGTAACAAATTTGGCATAAAAATCAGCAATAAAAGACCAAAACTATGAAAACAGGCAAGAGTATAGAAAACTTCAGTTGTATTCTGAATGCAGATCTTATAGAACAAGTAAAATATTTCAGCTATTTAGGCACAGTTTTTAGTGAAGATGGCAGATTAAATCTAGAAATAGACAAAAGAATAAGCAAAGCTTGTATGATGAGTAGCCAAATGAATAAATTTATATAGAATAAGAGAGAAATAGCCAAAACACCAAACTAGCAATATACAAGACAGTGTTTAAATCAGATTTAAGTTATGGATCTGAGAGTTGGATTAGAAATAAAGCACTTGATCAAACACTAGAGACCACAGATAAGAAGGTACTGAGAAAAATTAGGGGAGTGAACTGATGGTATCAATATCAGAATCATATTAAAAATGAAGATATTAGAAAGGAACGTGAGATTATTAGTATTCAAGAATGTGTCAGCAAAGCTAATCTAAGGTAGTATGGCCACTTAAATAGAATGGGTGAAGAAAGGTTAGCAAAACAGGTGTTTGATGGCTACATGGCAGGAATGAGACCCAGAGGAAGACCAAGATCTAGGTGGATTGATTCAGTCAGGAGTGCCTTAAAAGCACAAAATGTTAGATAATGACAATATTGGAGTGCTCACAAGTAACAGATTGATTTGGAGGCAAATTGTTGATAGGAAAATAATAAAAATGTAAATTTTGTGCTGTCACGGTATCCTGAACATCCCTTGAGGTACACATCAGGACAGTGATGATGAACTGAATGCTGTATATTAGGCTGATAGGAACAAACTGCAAGAAAATGATGAGGTTAGAAATTTCAGGATAATGGCAAAAAGGGAGATGAAGTTCAGGAGACATATTGCAAAAGAAGGTGAAATAACACAGTCACTTGGCTGAATTTCTTTAGGATGAGAGGAAAGAGAGAGAGAGAGAGAGAGGTTTGAAGGTTTTCAAACTTTGGTTTGTGAGAAGAAATAATCTTCAACAATTTTCTTCACTGTACTCAGAACTAGCATAATTGCTTTATTCTAGGAAACAGGACACGTATACGTTACTCAGATTGTAAATGTTGCTTCAGGAAACCATACTTGTGAAGGAAAAAAAAAAAAATGCAACATCAAACTGCAAAAAACTTATCCTGAGGTCAATTTACTCCTCTGTATGTAAGGCCTAATTAAGAGACTCAAACTCAATGCAACATTGCATTATATGAGGAGATTAGAGAACACAAGATTACTTCAGCACTTACCATTGTGTTCTTGTACTGTGTCTTTCACATCACTGCAACTTACAAAAATAATGCATTCTCAGAAATCTACTTGTAAATTCAATTTATTTCTTCCATAAGATATATCATTAAATTAGTCAATGCCTTTCTGGAATAAATTAACTTAATACAAAGATAGTAAAAATGACTAATTTGAAAATATTCTAAAAAAGTTAATTATAAAAATGCATAATTATCTATTTTTACAAATAACTTTTTTAGAATTAAGAATTAAAAGTGGGCCTGCTATTAAATTATAATTAATAACAAGCCCACTCTCTAATAATGCCTTTGAAGTGTAGGGAATTTTTTTTTTTTTTTTTTTAAACAAACTATAGACTGAAATGAGCTTGCATAATCAGAAATTTTTTGCTGTGATTGTTAGAATGACTGATACCATTTGTTTTTCATATTGAAATATTGAGACTGAGTATTGACATGACTATTAAATGCTTGGCCAACCAGAAACCGACCTGGTTGACCAAATGGTTGGCATATCTGCTCTCCAACCAAGTTGTGGGTTTGAATCCTGCCATTCGCATGGATGTTTGTGATTGTCTTTAGGTGGGAGATGAATTTCAGTGCTCAGATTTCACATTTGGTCTCTAAAGCAGGATTTCTGGGCTATGTAAAAAATAAAATAAAAACAGAAACAAAAATTTCTCGTCCTCCCATAGTACGAATTCACTATAGGTTTATGAAAGGCTTTTGTGTGAGATGGATATATAAGCACACATGACATTAACATGCAGAATATGTTCAGTAACAGAAGAATATTCGGTGTGTTTCTGTGTGTGTGTATACACACACACTGCTATCATAATTTGTATATTTACTGCAAAAGAAATCCTGTACAATTTGGATGAAACGTTATGTTACTAAGTAAATAAATGTTATCAACTTATTCTGGTGTTTTGCCTTATAAATTTTAATCATTCCTTCTCCAATATATATATATATATATATATCAGTCATCCCTCGACTTATGCCCGGGTTCCATTCCACCCAGCAGGACGTAAGTCGATACATTAAATCAACAGAGTTATAGGGGATAGGGACTTAACCATAATAAATGTACTGTCATTTTAATTTTTACACCTTATTATAAAACTGTACTGTGTGTTACTGTCACTATAAAACAGGAGAATAATCACCCAAATCTTTCTCCATCTCCATAATCACATCTTCATTACCTTCCCTGTGTGAACGATCAGGTGTTGGCTCTTCTGGTGTAACCTTCGTTTTTCTGATGAAAATGTCAATGTGCTTTGCTTATTCCTCTTCTTCTTTTCATCATAAATTTGTTCATACCAAGCAAACACATCATGTATTTTCATTTCTATTATTAAATAGCGTTCAACTTTAGGGTCCATGTCTTCAGCCATTTTGAGAACATCACTAACTGCAAAGAACATTTCTGCAAGACCCTTCACTGTAAATTGTTTAACTACCTCTTCCTTTTCTCGTTTTTCCTCTTCTACAACAGTTGTTCATCCAGTTCAAGCAATTCTTCTTTTGTCAACTCTTCAGGGGTACTCTCTCTCTCTCTGAGTTGAATTATGTCGTCATTTCACTTCGAGATTCAGATTGTTTGCTAGGCCCACTTTACAAACTTCCAAAATCATGCACAAACCTTTTTAATGTGTTTGTCCATATGCAACTCATACATTGAGAGGTCACTTCATCCCAAGCCACAGCAATATTTTTAAGAGCATGATAAATATTGAATGTTTTCCAGAATTGCATGAGAGTCTGGTTATTTTCTTTAGCAGCAGAAATGGCTTGTGAAAAAGTTCTCCGTAGATAATAAGCCTTAAACACTACAAGAACTCCCTGATCCATCAGTTGGATCAATGAAGTAGTGTTTGGAGGGAGAAACATGACCTTGAACTTGATGAAGATCACCGCTATAAGATGTACAAGACGGATGACCTGGAGCATTACATAGAATTAATAAAATTTTAAATTCTACATTTTCTTTCACTCCCATAACAGTTGATTAAGGCATCCTGAAACAATTTTTAGTCATCCGAAGTCATAATGAACTGGGAGTAGGCTTCCTAATGTTTTTGAAGATTCTCACTGTGCCATATCACAAAATGGTTTGTTTATATCCAGCCACACCCGTAACAGAATCGCAATAAGGGCATTAAGAGCTTTGAAATTAGGCATAGGTTTTAGCATTTTGTGGATGAATATCCGGTGCATTTTTTTTTCCGAAATAAGGACGTCTATCTCATCCATATTAAATATTTGATATGGCAAATAATTTTCCTTCGTAATAATTTTATTCAATTTTTCCACAAACTCCTTGGCAGCCTTCTCAACACACGAAGATTCACATACATTTTCACACTATGCAGCGCAAAATGCTGCTTGAATTTTATGAACCAACCAGAAGCGTTGAATTTGTAGTCATAATTGGGAGGGACGTAGTGCCTTAGCGGTTATAGTGACAGTGCTAAGAGGGTATGCGCTTTTGGTTCAGGTCCTCTATCCATGATGAAAGTAGCTTTTCCATATCACCGATAGGATCTTATCGTTGCTTTGTCACTATCATCGATTTAATGGAAGCAGATCCTTTCACAGCCTCTACGATTTTATCCTTATTTTTCAAAATAGTCATCACTGTAGAATGAGACCATCCGAAGTCATGTGCGATCACAATGACAGGCTTACCAGCTTCATGTTGCTTTATAGCTTGCAAATTCGTTTCAAGATCAATTACTCACCTCTTTTTCAGATTCTTCACTAGGTTTTTTGATTGTGCGTGTAGGGGGCCATGTTGCACAAAACATCGTGAAATATTTAACGATAAATACACAAATAACCCATTTCTCAAACACAAAATCAATAGAGGAACTGTTGAAGACATGTGCCGACTGCTAAGGGTGGTTGCCACTGTGCATGCTTTACCTTATGCTCAGTTGCGTCTTGTTCGAAAGTATAGCCGAGAAAATGTTATTTATTCCCTCTTCTGGGATCATGGACATATCTTCAAAAGGACGTAAGTCGATGACTGTGTGTGTGTGTGTGTGTGTGTGTGTGTGTATACACACACACACACATATATATATACACATATATACATATATATATATATATATATAGAAGGAATTACTAGAGTGAACAAACCAAGATAAACCAAGAACATAATTTCTTGGCATGAAATGAATTTATCTTGTTAGATAAATTCCTCACACCAAAACAAGCCTTAAAGGTTTGTAATTTAATTACAAACCATTAGGAAAAAGAAAACCATGCCGTCATCTCAAGAGATTCAACAATGACTTCTAAGGCCAGAGAAGAGGCAACTCTAGGCCTAAATTCTTGACAGGCATGACAAGTGAAAAAACTTTCAACATCTATCTCTAAACCAGAGCATTTTAGTAATAATATGTGATACCTTCTGACTATTTGTATATGGAAATATGACTTCTGAATTACTTCACCCTTTGTATCACTTCTGGGTCAGGCTCCCACTGATGAGACCCAAAAAAATTTCAACATTTTTTGGGGGGTCTGAGCAATGGCCCTTTCCATAATGCATAGCATTATACATGTCTGTAAAGATGTGTGTTGCATTATGGGATACTAAGCCAATTGATGTGAAGTTATTAAAGGATGAAACCAATAAACTATAAATTAAAGCATCTTTAATTTATAGCATAATCAGGTGAAAAAACCTTCAATACCAGACTGAACATTTCTGGCTGTACATCATAAAATATCAGTGAACTTCACACAAATGTTCGTAAGATCAGGATCCTATGTTTGTGAAATGAACTGGGAGTCGCAATTTGTTGGTCCATGCAATGTTCAGAAATACGAATCCATTTCTTGAACATTCATAAGTAGAGGTTTGGTTTAACTGATAACTGATTTTTATATTATTATTATTATGAAGAGAGACTTGAAAATAGAGATGAAATGCATCACCAAATAGAGACGTCACCTTTATTTGGTGATGCATTTCTTCATCGCTAGCAACCGATCCACCACGCCTGTAACAACACCACTAGGTAATTAAGCTTGTTAGATAAATTTCTCACACCAGATGGCTTCAAATTCACTGCCACATGAAATACTCTTACTAATAATGCAATCATAGGTCTCAACAGTAACTGGATCCGAGTCATCTGATATCATTAGCAGCACGCCCCCTCCCTCTCCTATCCTGTCTATCCTTCCTAAAAATAATATTCCCTTCACACTCAATACCAGTTAGTATGCCTGATTGTACAGCTAAAATGTAATAAACAATTTAAAATTGTAAAAGCAATCATTCCAATAATAAATAAAAGTTCAGAAGAATTTTTTCAATGGATCAACACCCAAGATCTCATTTTCTACCCTGAAATAAATGAATATATTATTCTGAAATTAGAAAATGAATATGTAAAATTATTACAAAATGGAGAACAATTTCATTAAAAGGATACTATTTCCTAATAGTGCTACCAATCGACTAATAGGCAGTGGAGCATCATGAGCATAACGGTTACTAAGGCATTCAGTACGCATAAATTTGCTAGAAAAAATTTAAATATTCAAATTCAGAATTTGATATTAATATACATACATCTATATTCTCTATGCTTATAAACAGTCATAATAGCAAAATTCTCTTTTCTATAATAACATATCCTTCATTTTAAAATAACACAAGTTTTGTAGCAGCACAATAAGTGTTACAGGATTGTATAAAATACTGATGTGAATCAAGAGTTCAGAATTAAAATTTCAAGCAGTTTATTTAAAGCACTGATTAGCAACTGTCTAGTATTAGGACCAAACTTTTCTCCTGATCAAGCAAGCAAGCAAGGAATGAAATTACTATTCTCGCATCTTTCTATGAAGAAGAGCCTGTTGAGCTTTCAAGGCAATCTAAGTTTCTGCTTACTGAATCGCCATCATGCTTTTTATGTGATATGATTCCTGTGAAGAATCTTCAAATGTTTAGATAGGCTTAGGTGTCAGCAGTTATTCATCTTAGTAGTAGTAAACATCCAGAAAGTTTAGTCTATCCTTCATAATAGCTTTATAGCCACAATAACAAAAGAATTTTCAAATAAGACATCACTAGAAAAATATGAACTCATTCAACAGTGTATGTGCTGACCACAACTACGTCAAGAATGTACCTGCGTAAAATTATTCACCATCCTGAGCAATAAATGCCATCAATGATCTTAGTCTTTACTATCAAATCTCACCAAGTACCTAAATTAGAAATGATGAATATCAAACATGGGATCTACAATTCATCTTGGCTAAAGCCCTCTAGATCTATGCCATATAGAGAAAGTATTACACAGGGAGCAAATTTGAACAGCTTCAAAGAACTTAGCACTTGCTCAAAATGAAGCTCTAAATTTAAAATTTGAACTTTCAGTTATGTATATCCTGATATTTAGGATGTGCTTAAAAGAATCAGTGCCAACCAGCCTGGATGGCTGAGTAGTTAGTATATCCATTCTCCAACAGGTTGGGGGGTTTGAATCTCACCATGGATATGAATGTTTATGATTGTCTTTAGGTGGGAGATGTACTTCATTGCCAAGTGAAACCACCACCACCCTGCTTGAAAGGAGGCCTGAAGTGGCTTGAAAAATGTTCCATGTTTGGTCTCTAAAGCAGGGATTCTGAACTATGTAAAAAATAAAAAAAAAATTCTTAACTCACGCATAGTACACGTGCTATAGGTGTACATAAAAATCTTTCATGGTTTAGTCACATAACCACACACATTCTGAAACCAATAAAAAAAAGTTTTGGAGCCAAATTTCATTCTATGAAATTCGGCTAGAATTTCTTTGTTAGATTTAAATGGAGATATAAACACACAAATGTAACCATCTGAAATCTCTCTTTTTTAGTGAATGATTCTGGGAATTCAGGTGCAAACTTGTTTGCTTACACTTGGATAAAGGATTAAACCAAATATATTTCTTGGTATCTTTAATTTATAGTGTAACCAAGTGGAAAAACCTCCAACAAATACAGGTAATGCTACTTTATGGTCAACTTACCTTTGCCAAATGAATCGATTAGTCTCTAACAACACTTATCAACTTGTAAAAGATAACCCAATAAACTCTAGTATTTATCTATAAAAAGAAGGTATCACAATGGGTTTACCTTCTAGTGACATAACCACAAGGTTTTCACTAGAAGGTAACATTAACACAAGGAGTTGGTAGGATATTTTCTCTTCTACATCCCCCCCCCCCAAAAAATCATCTCAAACACTGGCACAATGCTTTAAAAGAACAAATTTCTGTCGAATATTATGGCACTCTCTGCCCATGTACCATGTTCTGGTCATTTCATGTGGCAAAATAATTTTTATCTATAAAAAAGAAGATATGGCAGTGGCACACCCAGAGGCGGGGGGGGGCCTTCTCCCCCAATGAAAAAAGAAAAAAACATTAGAAAATTTTCCAAAAATCTTTTCCTAATTAAAATTCATTTTTTTTATTTATGCTGTGTCTTCTATTTCTATACTACTTATGAATTAGCGATCATTGCAGGTGCTCAGTCATAGGTCGTATGCAATGCATAGTGTATATTCTCAAAACGTCTACTCAACTTCCCCCCTCCCCCAAGATTAAATCCTGAGTGTGCTACTGGACAATGGGTTTGCCATCATTACCTTCTAGTGCCATGACCACTAAACAGAAAAAGCACACATACAATTTATCACAGAACAGAAAACCAGAACATACTTCCATTCCTATGTACACGTGTCATACACCTCAGAAAGTCTCATTTCTACTGGTCCTATCATCGATGCCATATGTTCAATCTTCTCATTACTCTCAGAACTTCGATGAGGTGTCACCAATCTATGAAATGTTCTATTTTTAATCAAACTGTCAGAATCATAAGTAAAACATGGTTTAAACACTGCCTTGTATATTGCTGAGCTGAGGTTTTGGATGACTTACCTCTTGTTCTACATAGTCAATTCTCGCTACTCATTATTGCAAATACTTGAAGTGGGAAAAGTTTTTAAGAAGTGGAAAGAAAGCAAAATAGTACCACTCCATAAACAGATGATCAGGAATAGAATACAGGACTTAGTTAATGAACAAGTATTCTTTATGACGGTCAGCAAGGATTTGTAAAGGGTAGGGCTTATTTTATCAGTCTACTTGCATTTTATGATAAGATGATGAATGTGCTGGATAAGGGAGATTCATATACAATGATGCTCTTGGACTATGCAAAAGCATTTGATAGATTACTTCATAACAGGGGTGTACATGCTGCAAAGGATGGGAATGGATTGGATAAAGATTGGCACTAAATAATACCAGCAAGTTGTGTATGATGTAGTGTCTCAATAAAAAGGAAGGTAACTTGTACTGTGGTGCAGGATTCTTTCTTGGACTGCTGTTCTTTAACTTATTTGTGAATGATAAGTCATACAATTGACTGAAATTCTTCAGCAAAGTTCAGACAAGTATAAGAAGTGCTGTTGATGTTCCTTGGACATATTAACTTGGAGAGATGAGGAGACATTTAGTTTTAGCATTAATAAGTTACATTCATTTCACAGAAACATGCGTGATAGACATAATACTATTTTTTAAATAATAGTTTCACACATGCAAAAGAAATTCATTAAATACTCCAATATTTCACTCAATGTAATATGAGTATATAAAGCAGAAGAATTGGCTACCACATTTACAATATGAATACAAGAATGAGTCCAACAGCATGTGCATACTCTATGTCTCAGTCACAGCTGAACATGTAGAAGGAAACACTATTAAAGCTACCGGGGGGAAGAGATGGTTATGTAATTTAAAATAAATTAATTATTATAAACAACTATAATGACACCCCAAAACTTAGATAGGCATATAGTCTGTTCAATTAGGGCTTCACTAGATTCATGAAACAGGCAATCAAATTTAAACTTACTGTAGTGAAACATCTGTTTGATTCCAACGAACTTTGTGTCGAGCATCGATGGCATGAGAAGTAAGGCCTTAATCTTCTGATTCCAGAAATCTTATATAATGTTTACATTCTTGGATTGTGATCTCGGCAGAACAGCCAGTCTGTTCAAAGTAGCAAAGTTGATAGGAACAAAGTATTTGATAAACACCAGGTAAGGACAGAGGTGATAATTTATTGTTAGGGAATAGGTGGTAAAAAAACAGATAACTTCCAGGTTGGTTTGAAAATGGTGTAATTGCAGAGAATTCTTGCTATTTGTTCAGCAGTTCCTTTAAGGTAGGGTAAGGTGGATCCTCTTAACATCAGACTGCAGTCTAGCACAAGGATGATAACCACTGATTATCTGCATCATGATTTCATTATATCCACTAAGTGATAGGGTGAGTTATTTTATTTATTCTATTTCTTGAATTGTGTGAAGTCCTATGCCACACAATTTTATTTTATTTTATTTTTATTTATTTATTTTATTTTTCATTACACAAAAAAGTGCTCTGGAACTTGAATAGTGTTTCCTCCTACTTGTTCAGCTGCGACCAAGACCAATATCTTATAGCATATACGTGAAAGTATATGCTATAAGACTCATTCTTGTGTTCATATTTTAAATGCTGTAGCCAACTCTTCTGCTTTCTCCCTGAATGCTGCTCATGTACATTGAGCGAAATATATAGTAGCATTTAATAAATTCTAGTTTCCTTTACATGCATAAAACTATTATTTAAAAAACAGTATTAATAAGTACAAGGTATTGTGCTTTGGAGACTATGCAGAAATATATGGCTCTTGACTATATTATAGAACTGTATTTCAGGAAGATGAGATTCAAGATCTGTGAATGATAGTTGACAGCAGTTTAGAGGGTACATTGTAAATGGTTAAAAGACTAAATATCACATTGCTGCTTTGACAAGGAATACATTGACAAATACGGATAAGGAGACGATTTTGTGCTGCTGTATAAAGGAATGTTAGTTTGGCAGATAGAGGGAAGAAGTGATATGATAGTGCAGACCATCAGCACAGCACAGGTTACAGTACTACAATGCCAACTATTAAAACAGTACCATAGTGATTTAACATACTGCAAGTAGCAACCATACTGATGAAGGCTTTAGTATTATTTCAGCTTTGGTGCATCAAAGTTGTGGTTGTTCTACAAAATGTTTTAATTTTTATCATGTTGCTTGCATGTATGAAAGGTTATTTACAAACCTATAATACATTTGAGTACCATGGGTGGGCTAAGGATTTTTTTTTTTTTGTTCTATATTTTATTAAGTTTACACACACACCTATTCTAGCCATATAATGGTTACAATTTGAACAGCACATAAACCCTTCAAACCATCAGTAAATCATTTACAGCTTTCAACATATACCAATCACATGTATCATTTGCATATAGCAGCACTCAATGTTTGAAATGTCTCCCTTTTGTCTTCATGTATGCTCGAAGTCTGTGAGGCTACATGCACAACATCCAATGAACACACTGTCACTGCATATGCACCTTCAGGCTGGCAATGCTGAAGCATAGTTTCTTGCAGGCTACTCTCTCTCTCTCTCTCAAGCTCTGACCACAATTTGAAGCCCAACAGATTCAGATCAGCACTTCCAGATGGCCAATCAGATGGTGATATGTGGTTGGGCACATTCACCTACACCCACTGTTATGTGGTCCTGCCTTGTGTGCAGGAGCTGAGTCTTGTTAGAAGGTGTTGCTCAAGGGCCATACCACAGGTTCCCACATGGTATCTTGATACACTTTGGTGGAGGTTTTGATGCTTTCTCACAGAAATGCAACTTGGATAAAAGATTTTAAAAACTACATTTTCCTTCCACACTTTTGAATAACGTTGATAGGTGCTGATAAATGGCAGTCAACAATGACAGCAAATTTCGCAAAAACCAGTTGCTTTGTGTGAAACTGATCCAGATTTACTTCTTGTCATATTGTATTTGTTTAATATTTAAACTCTTAATGCAAAGACAAGTTATGGTATATATAATTAAGTGTGAAATGAAAAGCTTCAGAAATGTGTCAGTAGCAATGGATGTAATTTCTTCTACAGGCTGTGCAAAAGTTAGTTACAGTTTACTGATATCATATTCAGCCTGTCTATTCCACATAGTGATAGTTTAAAAAAACTTAATATTGAAATGGTTTTACTCTGAATATTTTGCAATGTGTATGCTAACACTTTCAATCTAAAATTAAATATACCAAGAAATATAGTTGGTTTAATCCTTTACTCAAGTGTAAACAAACAAGTTTGTGCCTGAAGTATTTTCAGGACGGGAAACTTGTGGTAAAGGAAGTATGACTTCACGTCACTTGCCTTAGTATCCCATGATGCAAAGCACATATCCTTGCAGACATGTATAATGCTATGCATTATGGAAAGGGTTACTATCCAGATTGATTTAGATCTTTATTGAGGTCTCATCAGTGGGAGCTAGACCCAGAGGTGATACCATGGTTGAGGTAATGCAGAGGGTCATATTTTTATATATGAGTTGCTAAAAGGTGTCATACCTTATTATTATAATACTGTGAATTAGAGATAGATAGTTGTTGAAAATATTTTCACTTGGTTTTACTATAAATTAAATATACCAAGAAATTATATACTTGGTTTAATCATTTATTCAAGTATAAGCAAACAAAGTTTGCGCCTGAAGTATTTTTTAGAACTGGGGCAACTCATGGTAAAGGTGGTATGACTTGTACACCTTTAGACCAGTCAGGTATGACCAGACTTTAGACCAGTTATGAGCTTCCCCAGTCCTGAAAATATGAAGGTGGTCTAAAAAGTTCTTGGCCTCAACCATAGATGGCAACTTTATCGGAAAGATTTTTTTTTCTAAGTTGGTACATGTCATAAGTATCCATGAAATTTCAAGTCATTCTATCAAGTAGTTTGTTTTATACAACTGTCTGAAGCAAAAGTTCTCTCTGTATCTCTTGAAATGGATAAAATTAAGTATCGTACAGTTATAAAATTCTTTGTAAAAAGATTTAATGCTAAAAGAAATTCTTTCGAAGTTTATAAAAGTTTATGGGCACTCTTCTCCTTAATTTTCGATAATTAAGAAATGGGCTGCCAAGTTTACACGTGGCTGTACCAACCTTGAAGATGATCTATGTGAAGGATGTCCAAAAAAGTGTAACAACACTAGAAATCATTGATCAAGTGCACGATATGGATGACCAGCGAGTCAAAGTTGGTGAAATTGCTGAGACTATAAGCATTTCAAAAAAACGTGTAGGATATATTTTGCATGAAGAATTGTAAATGAAAAAGATTTGCGCAAGATTGGTGCTGTGCTTGCTCACGGCAGATCAAAAACACTATCGCATGAAAATCTCTGAACAGCAGTGCTTGGAGCATTTTTACAAGAATAAAACTGATTTTGTGCGTTAATTTATTACTATGGATGAGACTTGGATTCACTAGAATCCAAACAGCAGTCAAAGCAGTGGACAGAAGCCGGTTGTTCAGTGCCAAAGAAGACAAAGTCGGTTCCATCAGCAGGAATGGTCATGGCATCGGTGTTTTGGGATGCTAAAGGGATTTTATTTATTAATTATCTTGAAAGGGTAAAAATAACTGAGGAAAATTATTCTGATCTTTTAACCAGACTAGGCAAAAATATTCGAGAGAAAAGACCCGGTTTGCAGAAGCAAAAAAAAATCATCTTTCATCAGGACAATGCACCCACCCACAAAGGTGTTTTGGCAATGGGAAAATTAAGGAATCTACACTATGAATTGTTGGAACATCCACTCTATTCCCCAGATTTGGCTCCCTTTGACTTCTATCTCTTCCAAAAACTAAAACTCTTCCTCGCTGGTCAGCATATTTCTTTGAATCAAGAGGTGATTGCAGCTGTAAAGGATTTTGCAGATCTTACTGAGAACCACTACAGGGACAGGATAATGGTGCTGGAGCATCGCTGGAATAAATGTATTAGTCTTAAGGGAGAATATGTAGAAAAATAAAAATAATTTTGAAATTATAAATTCGTTTTTTCATTGTTAGGCCGAGAACTTTTCAGACAATCCTCGTACTTCAGGTGCAAACTTTGTTTATTTACACTTGGATAAAGGATTAAACCAAGTATATAATTTCTTGGTATATTTAATTTACAGTATAACCAAGCGAAAAAACTTTCAACAACTAACTATCTCTAATCCAGAGTATTATAATAAGGTGTGACATCTTTTGGCAACTCGTATATAAAAATATGAGTTCTGCATTACTTCAACCTTGGTATCACCTCTGAGTCTGGCTCCCACTGATGAGACCTCAATAAAGGTCGAAACTGGTCTGGGTAGTGACCTTTCCCATAATGCATAGCATTATACATGTCCGCAAGGAGATGTACTTTTGTGCCTGAAGTTTTCAGGCACAAACTTTGCTTACATTTGGATAAAGGATTAAACCAAATGAAAAAACTTTCAATAACACTTTCAGTCAAGTGATTAATTATATATTATGTAAGAAAGTGGTTTTGCACACTGAATTTTTTCCACCACCATTCAAATCCTGGGATTCTCCTCATATAAACATCCTTAGGCATCTCATTAACACTCTTGCTTCTAATTCACTTCTGAACTACAACTGCCTGTGTAGGAAGTAAACAATGTGCACTGCATTAGACAGCAGGCAGGTGATAAAAGGTTTATTCCATGCCCATAGCCATAGCATTAATGATTCGTTTTTGAGGTAATGGCCATACATGTGCCCTATGACAAACTTTAAAGTTCTTTAATTAAATACCTCTAATTGCATAAGCTGAATGAATGTGTTCAAATCATTTATCTATATTACAGTTTTTGCTTTCTTGAAAATTATTATTTTACTTTTAAGTCAAATTAGTTTAGAAAGAAAATATATTTCTGAGAATTTCTTCACTGTTTAACATAAAATATCAAGGTGATTTTGTTTCACTTCATTGAATTAAAAAGAAAAATTCAAATATTTTGCAGTAAAATTTAATAAGTCTTTGTCATTTGTGACACCAATTTTTAAGCACTGTTAAGCAGTATTCCAAGTGGCATAGGAATGCTTTACTACTGGGGTGGTAAAAACCTAGAGATGCTGCTGTGCATTCCACACTCAGATCATCTAATCTAGCAACTATAGGAGTGATTCAGAATGAGCAATAATCTTAGCTGTGCTATGTATTGTTATAAATGGCCGAAGAGAATAGAAGGTGGGTAGTTGAGCTGGCTTAAATTTTTCAATCAGTAAACAGGAAATGTGAAAAGCCATTCATGACAAATGCAAAATAAATAAAATAAATTGTGTGCCTACAAATTTTGATTAAATTGAAATTAACATATCTCAGCACGATGTCAAGGCATACTGGAATTTTGCAAGGAAATTTTAAAAAAAAGTCATATTTTTAATAAATGTTATTTGAAATGTGCTTTTCATATATATATTTAATATAATTATTATCTGTACAAGCATTTTGTATGAAAAATTTCTGCAATTCAGCAAAATGAGATGAAAGAACCTGAATAAAAGATTGCAAGACAAATATTGCAGTAATAAATAAATGTATTGCTAAGCTTGATTCCATGTTTTGAAACAGATGTAATTATTTTCACAGTTGAAATTTACTCTCTTGACAACAAACAAAATAAATAAAATGTAAAGCAGAACATTTTTATCCTTCAAATATCGTGATAGTTCATGTATTTGATGCACTTCAAGTAGTTTAATGGTCAGCCATATGGCAAGCTAATTGGACATGTTTCATAGAACCATTGCAAGTTCCAAGATCTCGGATGGACACTGAATTATTTTTTATGCCACAAAGACATCAGGATCATACTGCACCCTAATCAGCAGTATATATATAGTAAATGGATTCAAACCCACAGACCCTTGGCTGGAGAGCAGATACAGATCAGCTTGTTTCGGCCAACTAGTCTGGCTTGGATAGACTGCAGTATATTTTCATAGGAAGCATCCGCATATCTCAATGCACTCTAGTTAGATAATATACCAGTAATAAGAGTTACACTTTGGGATACAGAGATATAAGGCTATGTACTATATTGGTAAGCTGTACTTTGGGAAATGGATGAGATTTGGGATCTTGGAGTGATGGACAGTAGACTGAAGTTTCTGAGGATACATTGCACATGGTGCAAAGGCTGCACATCGTATTGCTGCTATGATAAAAAGTACACTGACATGTAGAAATAAGGATGTGGTGGTGCATCTATATTGGTCATTACACAATAGTCCATATGTATTGGTCAGACCACATATGGATTATTGTGCTCAGATTTGGTCATCTAGTTTTTACTGTAATGTGGAAACACTAGAGGGTCCAAAGAATTTTTAACATTACTGCCACTTATTAGTCAAATGAATGACACAGGTAGAGTTGAAATTGGTACACTAACCTCCCCATAGTTGATGCTACCTTTCATGCATGGTGTTTTAAAATTGGTGCGAATTTTGTATGTCAAGCTGAAAAGTTTTGGAACCTACCTCGTACATTATATTTCAATTTACTTAATTCTTACATTTCAGTTTATCAGCTCTCTTCATTCAATTTTTCGAACTAAATAGTGCTAATTTAAATGTAAATCAATTTAAACACAAGTTTTTATGAATCTTCAGTAGTTTCTTCTTACCTTAAAAGGCGAGCATCAGCTGTTAGACCAGCAATCGAAACTCCAATATGATTATCAATAGGTATTATTTTCTTCTGATGTGCCGATAACTCTGAAGATGCCCTCTTGAAAGACAGATTTATATATGTGTGTAGGTACACCATAAAATCAAAACTTATGAAAATCAAAATTTTATTTCATGTGATATTACAAATATTGTAATAAAAGGAAATCAATTATTTCCTGGTATATAGGATTAATGGATATAACATTATAATTACGGTTTCATTATTAGTTTCTTACCCACAATCTTCTTCAAAAGCAATATAATTTGTCAGGCTACTGATAAAATTATATCACCGATCACTCGGGTCAACAAAAGTGAAAGACCACACCAGAAAAATACTATTAATACATATATTGTACCTGAACAAACAATCAACAATTTACTTAAAAAGGTGACTAGTGTATATATGGTAGAAGGCACAGGAGAGAGGAGAGCAGTAAATTATTATTATTATTATTACTGTTATTGTACGGGTACCTTCATAAAGTCGGAAGACCCAAACTATCCACACAATCTATCATATTCCTCCTTGAACCCAATAACAGATAAATCACCCACAAATGACTGGCAATCCATTCCACTCATTCACAACTCGCCAAGGAAAAAAATCTCATCCTCACATCCCTACTAAATGGCATAAATCCTATAAAACCCTTTAAGCAACTTAAATATTTCTATTATATCCCCTCTTTTTATCCTATCAGCCAACTTCCAATCCACACGCCTCCAAACTATCTTCATAGGAAACATTCCAGACCACTCGCCAACTTGGTCACTTGCCTCTGAATCTTCTCCACCACTTCCTCATCCCCAAGAAACCCAGGTGATCAAGACTTGAGCACAGTAATCCAGATGTGGGCCTTATAAAGAGGAACAACAACTTATCTTTACTTGTTAATGTGTTCTTTAATAGCCAAGAGTAATCTTATGGGCTACCTTAGAAACCTAAGCAATATGTCCTCTAAACTTCAACTATCTGTCTACCACCACCATCCTTCAATCTTTAGCTTCATCTATTTCCTGGAGTACAGTGTCATCAATCTGATACACAGCTTGTAATTTATTCATCCCAAAATGCATAATTTTACATTTCTCCACATTAAACTGACGCCCATTATCTTTTGCCCATACTGACAGTCTATTTAAATCGTCCTGCAAGCTCTTCACATCGCCTTGATTAACTACTACTCTACCTAATTTTGCATCATCAGCAAACAACTGAATATTTCCTTTCAGGTTATTTCCTATATCATTTATGTACAAATTAAACAGCAATGGTCCCAGCACCAAACCTTGAGGCACACCACTAGTCACCTGTTTTTGCCTTGACAGTGCCCCTCCACTTTTTGATATCTGTCCAGCAGCAACCCTCTCATCCACTTAACTAGTGTCATATCCATTCCCATTTGTTCTAATTTGCACAACATAGTTCCATTGGTCTGTCAGCTGCCTTTGCAAAATCCACAAGAATCATCATGTAGCCATTTCCTTTATCCAACTCTGCTGTTTCTCGTTACTCTATTATAAAAAGATAGGAAATTACTCAGGTATGACTGCTTCACAAAGCCATGTTGCCCATTATACAATATCATATTTTTATCCACCCATCCTTGAATTCTCTTTTTGACCAATTTTTCAAAAACTTTTTCCACCAAGCCTGAGATACTGATTGGTCTATAATTTGCTATTGCAGTCTTAGAACTTTCCTAATGCAAGGGAATTCTACCCTCTTTCCACTCTTTTGGAATTCCACCAGCGCTGACTCAAATTAAAGTGCCTAGTTCAAAGAATTACCAGTTCTCTTGCACATTCTCACAAAAACAATAGCTAATATTCCATCTAATCTCACTGCTGTATTTACATTGAGATTCTGCAATATCCAAAGAACCTCCAATTCATCCACCTCTGTTCCAGCATTAGTGTGTCACATATATTAAAGCAGTATCATTTGACCTGTACTCATTGTGTCTTGCAGATCATCTGTGAAACTTCCTAGCCTATAGAAACAACCAACTGTAATTTCATGCCAAACTGCTTCAAATGAACAGCCACCCTCCTGCCTATATCCTCTTCTTTTTGGCTGCAATTCATCTATCAGCAACAGTACTCCTCCCTCATCCTATCTTCCCAGAAAATACTAAACCATTCACATTCAATCCCTGCAACTACATCTGCTGTTAGTGAAGTCTCACTAATGCCCTATAACTTTTGGCGAGGCTGCATTAAACAATGCCAAAAACTCCTCCCTCTTATTCCTAATAATACTTCTGGCATTGGTATTTAGAAACTGCAGCATCCCTTCAGTCGCCCATCCACCTTTACTTTCTGAATTGACTATCCTATTCGGTATTTTTTCTTGAGAGACTAGATTCCTCACTCAGTCATTCTCACTTGCTTCATGTGTGCCTTCACATGAACTCACTTGATTCCAACCTAATTGCTTAAGTTTTCCTGAATTTGTGCTTCAGCATGCTCGGTAAACAAAACTCTCTCTCCAGATAGCTAACACCAATGTGGTGATATATAATTTATCTCCGTATATAATTTTCTCCTTAACTTATTTTTCTTATTTGTTCGCTTGGACTTTATTATTACTTCGGACCACTTCCTTCCTTCTCTTTTCAGTTCTGCTAATCTCTTGCCACGTCTGCAAATTTTCAATTTCACGCTTTCTCCTGTGAAGGATAACATTCAAACATGCTATTTCTTTATTCATTTCCATTTCGTTCTCCACTATTTTCACAGCCGCACGTACAGACAAGCATTAATAACATGATTTTCTATCCTACTGTAAGTAGTGTCCACTCTACTAACATTTGCTGCATTCTTGTAGTGCCTAATAGGCACTCACTTTTGAAACATTTATCACGCACACACACTCTCTCTCTAGTTTCTATTTCTTTCCCATAACCTTTAATTTGCGACAAATACATTTTACACACACACACACACACACACACTGCAGTGCATAAAATTCCACAAATTCAATTCACCTGACAACATGGTCTTTGCCACCACTGGTCTAGCATGCATTGATGCCACACCGAATATCATATTTAAAGAAAAAAATATTAGGTTTACTTTCTAAATAGTTCATTCAATCACACACTTGTCGAAAACAAAAAATAAAATGACTTAACCTAATACAAATTAAAATACAAAAAAGTTACTTAACCTTCAGGAGTGATAAATCCACTCTGCACACACTATCAATTCATTCCAAGAAATTCATAATTTTGTTCATGGAACACAATGTTGCAAATGAACCAGATTTTGTACTTGTGAAAGCAATGTTTAAAAAACCTCACTACATCTGAAGATTCCTCTAGCTTGGAAAACATTTGCAGAATTCTGTGACTCTCAGTTTAGTTAGGTCGAATGCTGGATGTTCTCTTTGAGTACAAGATTTAGAAAGGTCATAAAACCTTGGTGTGCATCATGTATGTGTCAATGGTATCCTGCCTTTTGGTGTTTCTAGACACACTGAATACTTTTGACAATCTTGTTAGTTTTGTAGTGATGGTGACATATGATCTTCCTCTATAATTCTGTAAATACAGATATCTTTACAAGTTCTAGTACTTTAACTTAAGTCTGATTTGGACTTAAGATGGCATTACAGCCAAAACAATGGCTATGATTCTATATATTATATCTGTTAGAAATGTTTTTCAGTATTTTTCAACAAAAATAGAACATAGCATAGAATAAACTATTTTCATGAAATTATTTTGTTTCATTAAATTAAGATAATTACATAAACTAAAAAAAAACTAGAAAACAAGTAACATCAGTTAACAGCTCTAGTGAAAATATTTCAACATGAATAACAAACAATGTCAGCCTGGTTGTCCAAGTGGTTAGCGTATTCATTCTCCAGCCAAAAAAAAAAAAAAAAGGCTGCGGGTTTGAATTCTGCTGTGGGTATGGATGTTTGTGATTGTCTGTGAAAATACTAGTGGTGGTGGTGGGCAGTAGGTGCTGGTGTAGATGATGATAGTAGTTGCAGTTCACTGTAATTGATAAATTGAGTGGTGTAGATAGAGCTATAGAATAGGTGCCCTTCCTCGATGAGTCTTTGAACTCCCTGGAGGGGTCACATAATAATAATAATAGAAAGTGCACATTCACTATTATGTTGGCTGCTCATTCGTGGATTGTGGTATTATTACTGGTAGATATGAGTGTGTTTTGTTGCACTGTCGAGTGCAACAAAAAAAAACAGCTGATCTTGTAGATACCTAGTTTTTTAAGTAACAGACGTGAAGGTTTAAGAATTTTCAGGTGGTTAGAGATCTTGTTGATGGAGAAGAAGGAAACCTTTATTTTGTTGGCAAAGTGTTTCATCATTTCAGCTGCCTCTTTTAATGCTCTTGAGAAAAAATAATAATCTAGGTGGAGCATTTTGTTGCTATACTACTTGATGTTTCATTTCAATTGTATGTGATACCAGTCCTGATTTCTTTCTTCTTTCATTCTCAACATCTTTGAAGTATTCTGATCAGTGCATCTCTCCAGATCTGCCTGTCTATCCTATGTAGTGTAAACTACAACTGATCTCGTGGATACCTGGTTTTTTAAGTAACAGATGTGGAGGTTTAAGAGTTTTCAGGTGATTAGAGATCTTGTTGATTGGGAAGAAAGACACCTTGTGTTTTGTCTGTGAGTGATTGTATATGGGAGAATCACTGCTCCTCTAAAGTTTGGTTCTCTTGTTCATCTGCTTGGAGGTTTTTTTTTTTTTTTTTTTATCAAAGTTCTATTGTAGCCATTTTTTGGTAGGACCAACTCAGGTATTGTAGCTTTTGGTTCCTTTCTTCTATTTTAGTGAAAATTCTGTAAACCTATTATCATGTAAGGAACAGATGATACTTATTTTTTTGCTTGCAGGAAATGTTCTGTGTTTGTTGGCTTTCTATACTGAGAAGTTGAGTGTGTTTTGTTCAGATACCTCAACTAGTGTCTCGAAAAATGGTAAAAATATGCTTGCTTCTAATCCGATGAATTTGAGGATGAAGGCTGTTGGGATAGATGACGAAATCTTCTAATTGGACAATGGTACCAGGCCAGATGATGAAAATATTGTTGACATATGTTAGCCAAATTCCATGATACTGAAAAGCTTTTTTTTTTCTTCCCTCCTTCAAACCACCTCCATGAAAAGATTTGCTAAAAGAAAGAGAGAGAGAGAGGAGCCTATTGCTAGTCCTCTCTATTCAAAATATTCATTTTGGAATATGAAAAATGTGCTATTGATGCAGTGTTTAATGTGATCCACTGTGTCTAGTGAGAAAAGCTCTTGTAATAGTTGTATGGTTTCTGTTCTTAGTACACTGGTGAACAGATATACTATATCTAGACTTGCAAGTATCAACAGGAACCACTGTGATGACTGATTTTTTCTATGAAGAGTGGTGTTCTTTACATAAGAGGATGTTTGTCCTGTGTAAGGGCTAAGAAGGTTTGCTAGATATTTTGATAGCAATGAAGTCAGAAAGTATCTTGCATCAGCAATAGATCTCAATGGCAAGTCCTGTTTATGCAGCTTATGGACTATATATATTCTTACAACCAGGGGGTGTCTAGATTCAAGATGTTTTGTTTCCTCAGGTTTTTTTTTTCTTTTTTAAAGTTGTTGGTCTTGTTATGGAAATATCCTGAGGGGTTGTGATCCAACTTTTCACAAGTCTTAGTGTCATCTAGAAGTGATTTCATTTTTACTATGTATTCTACCGAGTTTAATACTACTGATGAGTTGCCTTTGTTGGCTTCAGTATTATGATGTTTTTGTCTTTCAGAATGTTTCTTAAAGCCCTTCATTCTATTTTTGTAATATTATTAGTAGGAGGTTTTGCTAGTAAAAGAATGGAGGCTGTTTGTATATGACAAAATCCTGCAGCATCTCTTAGAATTCTTTGAAGTTTTCTTTCTATACTTACCATATCTAATTTTGGAATCCTACTAGGAGAGATTGCCAAAAGTAAAACTTTGGGAAATGTTCATTTCAAAATCAGACAATGTTCTTGAGGATTTGTTAACGTATCTGAATAAAATGCACTCAACTTCTCACTAAACAGGAAGCCTTTGTCAGGTTTAATATTGCTCCCCCCCCCCATGACTTTCCTCCTTTTCATTTCATCTTCACATTTAACATCATTTCTGATTCTCTGGACCCCAGTAAATCGTAACTTTCACCAATTTCTATTTTATCTCCCGATATTATAAATTCATTTAAATTACCAGAAACCATCACTTTTGTTTTGCTGATGTTTAAATTAAGCCTGGCTTTGTTACTTTTGTTTTAACCAACAGAATCAACCACTTGAAGGTTGATTCTGTTGGTTAAAGGTTGAAGGTTGTATCATCTGCATATTTTAAATCATTCATTTCTCTGCCACCAATCTTAATTCCAGATAGATCTTTGTCTAAATCAGCCATTTTCATAATATATATTTACTATAAATACAGGGGCATTCTAAATTATTGTCAAGATTTCCATGGCCTATAATTTTCAAACCAGAAACAACAAAATAAAACTGCTTATAGAATATAAAGTGTAACTCAAAAAGTGTTATTTGGCAGTGCTGCACTCGCTGCATTAATGTTTGGGAGATAACATGACATCGAACTTCAAAATGGCAACTGTTCAAGAGAAAGCAATGTGTGTACTTGGGCATTTCGAAACAAAGTCTGTTATCACAATGCAACGTCATAACAGAACTCAGTATGGCAAACATCCACCTTTGGATAATGACATCTAATGCTGGCTAAAGCAATTTCAAGAGACTGGTAGTGTTTAGACCAAAAAGAAGCAGGAAGACAGAGCACTTCACAAGAAGATGTTGTTCGAATCCAGGAAGCATTTTATCAAAGCCCACAAAAATCAACTAGACGAGTTTCTTTGCAGTTATGTATACCACAAATGACTGTTTAGAGAGTTATTCATAACTGGAGCTTGTGCAAGCTTTATAGCTGGACAGTAAACCCCACCGTTTCTAATTTGCTCAAGATATTTTGTCAAAAAATCAAAGCTGATGAAATTACCTTCGGAGATAGATATTTAGTGATAAAGCAATGTTTTGCATATTAGGGAGGATAAATCGTCATAAATGCAAAATATGGGGATCAAAAAACCCTCACAAAATTCCAGTATTCGAAAGAGATAGTCCAAAAATGAATGTCTGGGGTGCTTTGTCATGTTCAGAAATTTTGAGAGCTCTTTTTCTTTGCAGAAAAAATAGTGACAGCGATGAACTATCTGGAATGCTACAGCTGTATCTGTTACCCCAGTTGGAAGATCATCAGCCAACTGTGGTGTTCCAGCAAAATGGAACATTGGGCTCTTACTGTCTAAGAATTTCTTGACATGCATTTTCCTGGGCACTGGGGTTGGATGTGGTGTACTGATTCTGTGGCCTCTGGCTCACTTGATTTCTTCCTGTGGGAATACATGAAGGACATTGTTTACCAGATTCCTGTGTCCTCCCTTGATAAATCGAAGACCAGAATTGTTGCTGTGATAAACAGTTAAACCGCAAATGAAAAATACTTGGCAAGAGATTGATTATTGCTTGGATATCTTATGTGCAATGAAAGGCATGCATGTCGAAGTGATTTAGCATTCTGCAGTATCAATTCTATAGGTAATAAAACTTTTGGAGTTACACTTTCGTATTCTGTAAGAAGTTTTATTTCGTTGTTTTTGGTTTGAAAATTATAAGCCATGGAAACCCCGACAATAATATAGAATCACCCTGTATTAAAAAAATAGGGTGATAGTATACAACCCTGCTGCACCCCTTTTTCCATTTGAACACTGTTTCTCCAAAGACTGTTTTTACTAAAGCTTCTTGGTTGTCATACAGTTTTCTTAACAAGAGAATTAGATGTTCAAAGTATTCCCACTGTTCTCATTACAATCCAGTCTGTTGTGATCCATGCAATCCAAAGCTTTCTTATAATCAATAAAACAGATGAATACTTCCTTCTGAAATTCTTTCCATAATCCATCTCATGTTTGCTATTTGATCTCTAGTTGCTCAAACTCTCCTAAAGCTTCCCTGTTCTTGTGGCAATTCTCTATTCATATATGGCTCCAACCTTTGTTGGATCACATTTAGCTTTACTTCCATGTGAAAATAAAGCAATGGTTCTATAATTCTCATAATCTCTGGGATTTTATTTTTCAGAAGTCTAATATCAGAATACTTATATTAGAAGTTTACGTTTACAATAATTCCAACATCAAAACTGATATTCAAACTACAGTAATCTTGCTACATTATTTTGGTAACCTCCAAACAAACATACAAAAAATATACTAACAAAAATTTTCCTCAGAAATACAGTGGCCCATAAGTCACAAAGGGGGATTAAACATTAAATAACTTTATTCATTAATCTTTTATTTTATTTTTTGTTATAAAGAAATACAGAACCTGGAGATTTTTTTTTTATTAGTTATGAAAAAACAAATCACATAAGTGCCTTCCATTCTGAGCTTCACACAAATGACGGGCCCTTTCTACAACTTGCTCCACTCTGCATTTTTAATAAGTACAGAATAATTTAACAGTAATATCCAAGGATAGACAAATTATGTATACTTGTGGCGAGTAGATTTTATTAGTCGGTGAGTAGCTGTAGGCTGGACAAAATAGAATATTTTTTATTTAATAAAAAAATAACTATAGTAAAACACTAATCATTTTATAGAACTCCAAATGATTACTTATCCTGACATATCATTAAAAAATTTGGGACTTGGACAAGTACATTTTTTGCATGGAGAGTAGGGTTTTGAATAATTTGTTGAGCCCTGGTGATATGTCTAGAAATTAAGGAATAAATTTTACGTAAAACTGTATAACTAAATAAAGAATACCTTAAGTGCAACTAACACAGCATGTGCTTTATTTTTTAATCCTACTGTAGCTGATCCTTGTTTTACAGCTTCCATTGCATATTCAACTTGGTGCAGTCTTCCTTGTGGACTCCAAACAGTAACATCATTATCATACTGATTACGAAACTTAATAAAAATAAATAAAATAAAAAAATTAATAACAGCAACATTAAAGGAATCATGATATCCAAGTATAAAACAAAGAAAACACAAGACTTCTCATTTATATTTATATTTCATTCAGATTGTAACTGAAAACATTTTCGGAGTATTTTGGGAAAATAGCATTACTGTGAATTGCCAATCACAACAATGCCATTTTAGTTAATTATTAACTGAAATATTTGAAAAATATTACAAAGAAAAATTCTTCAAAATAAAGCATTCGAGGTCTTCATTATCATATTTATCTCATGGTGGTGTACAGAAAATTGTGACAGTATCACATAAGTTTACATTCTTTCTAGCTTCTTATCAACAAGTTTCTTCCAAATTAATCTGTAATTTGTCAGGTCTGCAGTACTACCAGTTCTTACATTATCATGCTCACTATCAATCTGCCTCAATCTTAATCTTTCTCTTGTTCCTTTTTCTGCTGTCAAAACTTGATTTGCCAACCTTTTCTCTCTCATTCTATATAAATGAATACAAAACTTTAGTTCTGTCCATATTGAATGCTAATAATGTCAAGAGCATTTTCTAATGTTTATATACAGGATGGCCATAAAATAACTTTCCCTCTTTGGAGGCATCTGTAGCTAAAACCAATAAACGGAATGAGACCAAATTTTATATTGAGACTTTCATGGGGAGATGATTTCTGAAAAAAAAAGTACCAAAAGTTGCCGATAGGTGAAATTTTGGCACTGGTGGAGCCAAAAACAAGCGGATAATTACATTAAAGGCAGATAAAATGGAATCATAACATTTCAACAGTGTAAGCTACAGTCGCTTCACTCATTCCAGCTGGATATGTGGAGCGTTACAATGATAATAATAATAATTAAAGTAAAGCAACAACTTGTGAGAGAGACAGAAATTAATGTAGTGATTGAAATCAGAGGATATAATGCTTTATTCATCAGAATCAGGGTCCCCTGGACCACATACACAATTTTAAATGTGCTGACGTTTCTTGTGTACAAATTGCATCCAGTGTGTGACATTCTCTACAGCTGAGCATATGGAGTCAGATTGGATGTTCATGACAGCCCGTTTTATGTTCTCTTTCAAGACATGCAAGTTGGGAATGCCACCAACATACACAACGGATTTCAAATACCCCCACAGCCAAAAATCACATGGAGTGATGTTCGGGGATCGAGGCGGCCATGCTGTCGGAAAGAACTGACTGATAACCCTCTCATTACTGAAATGTTGGCAAAAAGGTGCCGTATTGAACATTCAATGTGTGGCTGTGTTCCAGCCTACATAAAAATTATACAGTCCAAACATTGTCTTTGCTGCAATGCAGGAATGGCAAAATTTTCCAGCATTCATCAATAAATCTCTCCAGTAATGTAGCAGGTTACAGGACCTGTAGAGGCAATATGCTCAAAAAAAGTATGGTCCTATTATGAAATCGGCTGTGAAGCCACACCACATGGTTACTTTTGGAGAATGCAGTGGTACTTGCTGGATCGCTTGGCAATGTTCAGATGCCCAAATTCTGCAGTTGTGAGTGTTGACTGACCCATTTAGATAAAAATGAGCCTCATCACCCCACAATATTCTCCAAGGCCAGTCATTGTTGACCTACATTCAGGCAAGAAATGTTAGTGCGAAGATCATGCGCTTATCATAATCTGCAGTGCTTGCACAGGACTGAACTTATATGGATAGAAGTGAAGCATTTTCATAAGATTTTCCAGACTGTACCATAGGCCATAACAAGTTTGCGAGCTATGGCACAAGCGCTTGAACCAGTACTGGTCCCTGTGTTGTCGAACACCGCAGTAGCAATGTCTGTTACTGTCTCTTCTTGCACTGTTTTCCATCCTCTGCCAAGTCTAACTCCTAGTGATCCAGTTTCTTCAAACTTCTTGATCATAGCTCTCAGTGCTACAGCTGACATAGGACCTGTACGCAGGTTATGAAGGTTTCTAAATTCCCGAAGGGCCACTACGACATTGCACTGTTTAAGGCAAAACAACTTAACAAGTAAAACATGCTGAGGCAAGGTAGGACGAATATTAAGCACAATTCATCAGTCATTCGAATAACTGCCTGAACGTTCCCAATCCCTTTTTAAGTGGAATTGGTGGTGCTGCTGTCACGTATGCACAGTAAAATTTGCATAATCCTTTTTACTTGCATTTACTGCAAATATTTGACTGCTTTCGGCTCAGGCAGTGCCAAAATTTCCCCTATTGGTATTAAATCTTTTTTTTTATTTTTTTTTTTTAGAATTCATCTCCCCATATCTTCGAAAGTCTCGATATAAAATGTGGTCTCATTCCGTGTATTAGTTTTAGCTACAGATACCTCCAAAGAGGGAAAGTTAATTTATGGCCACCCTCTGTGTGTGTGTGTGTGTGTGTGTAGGGTGGCCATAAATTAACTATATATGATTCTACCAATGAAGTCATTTGTTTCACTTTCCTAAACTTCTACAGAATCTGTTCTCTTACCCTCAAAGATCCATTTTATTTTGAATACTCTTAAAGATCTCTCAGTTAAAATCACCTTAGATGTCTTTTTCCTCTCTCTCTCTCTCTCTCTCTCTCACTCACACACACACACACACACACACACACACACAATGCATACAGATTTATTCAATTGATACCATATTAGCTCTACTTATTCTATTATAGAATTAAATATTTACCATTTGTTCACCACTAAGTTAATTCCTTGCAAATTTTCTATATTCTTGGCTACTTTCCTAAGTTTGTTTTTCATACTATTGTTACAGCAGCTAGTGTTCAAGACTTGCAGATTTATTCAGTATAACATCATTTGCATACAAGAACTCATAATATCTACAATTCTGATATAGGTTTAATTGCCACTTTCCTCAATAATGAAATCCACAAAGATGAACACTACGGATACTATACCATCTTATCATAGACTTGATTTTAGATTAAATCTTCAATTTTAAGTCAGAACTACTTGAAATTTTTTTTTTTTTTACTTGGTTATACTATAAGTTAAAGATGACAAGAAATTATATTCTTGGTTTCATCCTTTATGTAAGCAAACAAAATTTACACGTGAAGTAACTTCATAACTGGGCTACTCGTATATATAGACAGAGACTAATGACTTCAATTGCCTTAGTATCCCATAATGCATGCCATATGTATGATGCACTATGCATTATGGAAAGGATTACTACTCAGAATGGTTTCAACAACCTTCGTTGAGATGAAAAAGTAAAGGGTATTCATCATAGGCCTAGAGTAGTTAGTACAGGAATGCAAGAGAGCTTGACAGTATTAGGAGAAAGAAAACACAGATAAATAGGATGATAGATAGACTGGTGAAAAAGAAAAACTGATATAGCCTTTGGCTATATCAGTTTTTCTTTTTCACCAAAGATAACTGATACCCAAGTGAGTATCAGTTATCTTTGTGATCTAAGTTAACCACCTTGAGTTGGCCTTCTCTGCCTGGGATTGCTCTCCAGTCATCTCTGCAACTGACCATAAGATCACATTGAACTAAAAGGATAGAACCATTTACTATAAATCTCTCATAGTAAAAATAGACAGAATTTTATCTAGCCCTGATGAATATTGCATGATATGGGTGGTCTATACCACTAGCCAAAAATTTGATATCTCCTAGAATGCTTCTTTCTAAATACAAAAATTGTCTGACTGAACAATAAAATTTCCATTGCTGACAGATGATAGATACTGCAAAAAAAAGAACCTGTTCTGTTGTAAGTGATGGAATGCCCAACACATTACAGAATCTCTTCCAAATACACAGGACAAGAGGGTAGGTGTAGAATGCATGTTCTACGGTTTCCAATTGGTAACCAATGTCACAAATTGGATCTCCAATTTTTAAGTATTTCCAATTGATGGTATTGAGCAGAAGGCAACCAAATGCTGAGGTCTCATCTGTGGGAACTAGATGAGACCTCAGAAGATATACTAAAGTTGAAGTAATGCAGAAATCATATATTCCCCATATAAAAGTGGTCAAAGGGTGTCACACCTTAATACTAAAATACTCTGGATTAGCGATAGATGTTGAAAATTTTTTCACTTGATTATACTGTAAGTTAAAGATGCCAAGAAATTATATTCTTGGTTTTCATCCTTTATCCAAGTGTAAGGAAACAAAGTTTGCATACGAAGTAACTTCACAACTGGGCTACTTTATATATAGAGGCTAATGACTCCACATCAACTGCCTTAATATCCAATAATGCAAGCCACATATTCTTACAAACATGTATAATGCCATGCATTATGGAAAGTGCTGCTACTCAGATTGGTTTCGACCTTTGTTGAGGTCTCATCAGTGGGAGTCACAGACCCAGAAGAGATACCAAGGTTGAGATAATGCAGAATAAGACCTGAATAAAGTTTGAAAACAGTCTGGGTAGCGGCACTTTCCATAATGCATAACATTATCATGTCTAAGGATATGAACCTTGCATTATAGGATACTGAGGCAATTGATGTGAAGTCATTAGCCTGTATATACAAGTAGCCCAGTCATGATACATTATGAAACTTATGGATACAACTACCGTGCTAGAGTAAAACTTTAGTTTAATATAAACCAAAATATACACTTGACGTTTCGACCTTCATATTAAGGTCATCTTCTGGAGTATACGTATATATACAAAGAAACAAGCTGCACTACAATCTACATGGCATGCTAAAGTTCCTGATCAACCATTAAACTTATTTGCCTGACCTCTTTTATTAAAAAAACCTCACTACATCAAAGCTAGTCCTATTATTATTATTATCCATTAGGTTACAAAGTTAAATTAAGCTGGAGAGTAACATGCTTATACAGAAAATAATAGATAAATAAATAAACAGAAAATAAAATTACTTATATAAGTATACATATAAATTGCAACTGGTATGGATAGCGGCCAATAAAAAATGAAAATATACACTCGACATTTAGCCCATTTAGTTTCCAGCAAATCCTAAAGTCAGGGTTTGCTGGAAACTAAATGGGCTAAAGGTCGAAATGTCAAGTGTATATTTTCGTTTATATTAAACTAAAGTTTTACTCTAACACGGTAGTTGTATCCATAAGTTTCATAATTTATTCTGATCACCGTGTAAGCATGAAAGAAAAAAAAAAAATAGCCCAGTCATGAAGTTACTTTGTATGCAAACTTTGTTTGCTTACACTTGGATAAAGGATGAAACCAAGAATATAATTTCTTAGTATCTTTAACTTATAGTCAGAACCACTCATTATAATGTCCCATTTACACTTATAATTGTAGCATTTTGAACAGTTTGGGATCTTATTCTACAAGTGAGATCTACAAAATGTAAATATAGATTCTTGTTATATTCATGTTATTTTTTGATTAATTTGTCTTAAAGTAAAAATCTAGTTTTGGCAACTCTTATTTGAATTGACTCCTTGTTCTTACCCTTTTTCTCTAATAATTTTTCTTAGCCTATTTTCAAGTATGCTTCCACATATCATACCTGGAACACATACATTAATTTCTCAGTATTTCTCAGATTCACTTTATTTCCTTTATTACAGATGAGTATCATGGGACCTATATTCCAATAATCAGGAATCTGATCTTAAATAGTGTACATAATTTTAAAACTTACATATTCAAGCATTTCTAGTTAAATATAACTAGGTATTTTTCCTACATTTCAGATTTTGACATATTTTCCACTTTAGATAAAATATATTCATAACTATCTTCTGAATCTTGTGCTGACAGCTGAACAGAATAAAGACAGTACATTGGAATGAATGATTTACTCCAATTTCATCTGTCATAGAGGCATCGTCAGAAGTACGATATAAAATTATAACATGCACACAGGCAATATAAAACAATGTAAAAATGAGTGACTTGAAATCAGTGATTGCTCTTAAAAACCAACCAAACCAAAAAAAATATGGTTGTATGAAACTCCAAGATATGTAAAACTAATTCTAAAACCACCTGCTCAACAATCAAGACTTCTTTCTGACACCTTATGGGTGCTAATAAGAAACTCTTCTGGAATTTAAGCTCATGTCTAATCATTATCATCTTTCATCATTTACATTTCATATTTAAGTACCTGAAACTGTTAACTTTGACCAGTTTCATTTTTTGTTGCCTAATGTACACATCTGTCTTATATTCTCAATGTCTCTGTGACAAAGACAAAACACTGGAAGCATAAAACAAAGTACAAGTTAAATTTTCCATATAACTACACTATATGGGCAATTTAATAATAAAGGAAATAAATTATTCTAAAATAATTTATTTCCTTTATTACAGATGAGTATCATGGAACCTATATTCCATAATTAGTCACTTAAATTAAGATACTAGTAGCAAGGCTTATACGTTGATCAGACATAACTGGTGATTAGTTTACGGAATTAACAACGCATATAAAGTATATTAATTAAAGGTAACTTTAATGAATAACTTCTATATTTCGGCAACGTCACATTGCCATCTTCAGGAACATAAAGATATGGTATGTGCACGCAGGCACTAACACAAAGCAAATGAGGAAGAAAGCAAGAAACTAATATTGTTCCTAAAGTCCCAATGGTGCCCTCTGGCAGGCTAATTTGGTAGTCTTGGCAGTTGGGCTGAAGTTCTCATAATGTAAGTCTCCCAAATTTGAAGTAGTTTCATGCACCCAAATTTGTTGAGGTTAGGAACGTTTTTTAGAGCTGCTGAAGATTCTTTGAATAATCTTTCGTATTTAAACTTGCTGCGATGAATTATTTTTGTTTTCTTCCAACGAATTTTATGGTGGGTATTTAAAGCATGGTCTGCCAGCCCAGAGCGGCTGTACTGGTGCAACCGGATGTAATCTTTGTGTTCTGAAATCCTGATATTTGTTGTTCTGCCTGTTTGGCCAAAGTAGGACAATTTGCAGCTGCAAGGGGCCTGGTATACACCAGGTAGGTCTAGGGGAAGTGGTTGGTCTTTGGTAGAGCGGATAAGGGATGCCAACTTTTTATATGGTCTGTAACAGGGAGTAAGGTCCTATTTTTTGAGGATATTGGTTATTTTCTCAGAGGTGCCCTGGATGTAGGGGATGGTGATAGACTTGGTGTAATCTTTATTGTGGAAGGGGGGTTGTGGTTTACTGGTTTTAGTATTTTTTGGACTTTTTTGGGGTTATAGCCATTGGGTAAGAAAGTGTGGAGGATGTGGTTTAGTTCAGTAGTTAGGGCCTTGTAATCTAAGCAGATTAATTTTGCCCTGTTATATAGTGTTTTTATAACCCCATATTGTTGTTGTCAGGGGGAGAGGTGGGACTGCTGGCGAATGTATCTGCCAGTATGGATGGGTTTTCTGTGAACAGAAAACCAAAGATCCATCAAGCTGGCAGGTGATTAAAGTGTCTAGGAAGGGGAGGGTGTTGTTTTCCTCTTTTTCTAAGGTGAACTGGACTCTGGGGTGTTGGTTGTTTAAGTGTGTTAGGAAGGAGTGGAGTGTGTCTGAGCCATGTGGCCAAATAGCAAACACATCATCCACATAACGAAGCCAAATAGTGGGTTTTTGTGGGGCGGAGTTCAAGGCTTTCTCTTCAAATATGTCCATAAAGAAATTGGCCAAGGGTGGGGAAAGCGGTGAACCCATGGCTATCCCCTCTATCTGTTTGTAGAACTTTCCTTGCCAAACAAAATAGCCTGAGTTCATTGTGAACTGAAATAGGGCTGAGATATCGGGAGGAAACTTGGCTTGGATGAGCTCTAGGGTTTCTTTGAGTGGGTCATTAGTGAATAGGGAGGAGACGTCAAAACTGACCATTATGTCAGTGTGTTGGAGTGTGAGGTTTTCTATACTGGCTTTAAAGTGGGCTGAGTTTTTTATGTGTGATGGTGTGTTGCCAGTGTAGTGTGTGAGCATTTTGGCTAAATGTTTGGCTAATTTATATGTGGGGGAATCAATGCCATCCACTATGGGACGCAATGGAAGATTCTGTTTATGTATTTTTGGGAGTCCATATAATCGGGGGGGGGGGGGGGGATCTAGAGTTATAAGGTTTTAGTTTGTTGGTGACTTCCACAGGCCAAGAAGTGACCTTCTTAAGGAGTCTGTGGAGAGTTCTAATCTGAGAGCTGGTCGGATTATGGCAATGTGAAGTTGCCGAAATATAGAAGTTATTCATTAAAGTTACCTTTAATTAATATACTTTATAGGCGTTGTTAATTCCGTAAACTAATCACCAGTGATTAGTTTACGGAATTAACGTATAAGCCTTGCTTCTAGAATCGTGATCATCCACGGAGATGCCATCGCACGAAAGGCCCGTCAATACGGCAAATTGAGGTTGAAAATATCAAGGCAAATAAATCGTCTGATGTTCCTAAAAAGCTGCCGGGATAACAAAGTGATCCCTAATTGTGTTAAACTGAACCACCGTTTTACTTCCGAGAAAGCTCTGCGCATTTATAATCGCACTAGCTTCGCCCTGTTAAGAGAACAAATTACCGCAACGCGAGTTCTCCTGGCCGACGAAAACAAAACCTTATGGGCGCTAGAGGAAGAGCTTTCGGATACACTCGGCCGTGATCTTCGGTCGATACTTTATGACGTCTCGTGCGCATCGGCAAAAAAAGAATTCGAAAAAATACGAAAACCTGACAAAGAATTCTACCTCCTTACCACAGCCACCACTCAACACTGTAGTCAACCTGTCGTCGGCAGTTTTAAAGCCTGAAGCACTCACCGCACTTTCATGTGGTCACAATTTCGCCCTAGCTTCTAAAAGAATACCTGCTGAAGAAATCATGATCCAGATAGAACGTGGGATTCGCAACCTGCCTAACCATATCGCCAACAATGTTAGACTGGATGTAGTCAGTGTTCTCACTAAAGCCAACTTATCCAAAAACGAATATGCTGCCCTACAAGAATTGAAAAACAACAAAAAAATAGTAATCACCAAGGCGGATAAGGGAAACGCCACTGTGGTGCTCAATCAAAAAGACTACAAAGGTAAGCTAACTGCTTTAGTACTAGACCGTACGACTTGCCTCCCCATCAAATATAATTTGACCAGCTCTCAGATTAGAACTCTCCACAGACTCCTTAAGAAGGTCACTTCTTGGCCTGTGGAAGTCACCACCAAACTAAAACCTTATAACTCTAGACCCCCCCCAATTATATGGACTCCCAAAAATACATAAACAAAATGTTCCATTCCATCCCATAGTGGATGGCATTGATTCCCCACATATAAATTAGCCAAACATTTAGCCAAAACGCTCACACACTACACTGGCAACACACCATCACACATAAAAAACTCAGCCCACTTTAAAGCCAGTATAGAAAACCTCGCACTCCAACACACTGACATAATGGTCAGTTTTGATGTCTCCTCCCTATTCACTAATTTCACCGCTTTCCCCACCCTTGGCCAATTTCTTTATGGACATATTTGAAGAGAAAGCCTTAAACTCCGCCCCACAAAAACCCACTATTTGGCTTCGTTATGTGGATGATGTGTTTGCTATTTGGCCACATGGCTCAGACACACTCCACTCCTTCCTAACACACTTAAACAACCAACACCCCAGAGTCCAGTTCACCTTAGAAAAAGAGGAAAACAACACCCTCCCCTTCCTAGACACTTTAATCACCTGCCAGCTTGATGGATCTTTGGTTTTCTGTTCACAGAAAACCCATCCATACTGGCAGATACATTCACCAGCAGTCCCACCTCTCCCCCTGACAACAACAATATGGGGTTATAAAAACACTATATAACAGGGCAAAATTAATCTGCTTAGATTACAAGGCCCTAACTACTGAACTAAACCACATCCTCCACACTTTCTTACCCAATGGCTATAACCCCAAAAAAGTCCAAAAAATACTAAAACCAGTAAACCACAACCCCCTCCCCCTCCACAATAAAGATTACACCAAGTCTATCACCATCCCCTACATCCAGGGCACCTCTGAGAAAATAACCAATATCCTCAAAAAATAGGACCTTACTCCCTGTTACAGACCATATAAAAAGTTGGCATCCCTTATCCGCTCTACCAAAGACCAACCGCTTCCCCTAGACCTACCTGGTATACAAATTGTCCTACTTTGGCCAAACAGGCAGAACAACAAATATCAGGATTTCAGAACACAAAGACTACATCCGGTTTCACCAGTACAGCCACTCTGGGCTGGCAGACCATGCCTTAGATACCCACCATAAAATTCGTTGGAAGAAAACAAAAATAATTCATCGCAGCAAGTTTAAATACGAAAGATTATTCAAAGAATCTTCAGCAGCTCTAAAAAACGTTCCTAACCTCAACAAATTTGGGTGCATGAAACTACCCCAAATTTGGGAGACTTACATTATGAGAACTTCAGCCCAACTGCCAAGACTACCAAATTAGCCCGCCAGAGGGCACCATTAGGACTTTAGGAACAATATTAGTTTCTTGCTTTCTTCCTCATTTGCTTTGTGTTAGTGCCTGCGTGCACATACCATATCTTTATGTTCCTGAAGATGGCAATGTGACGTTGCCGAAATATAGAAGTTATTCATTAAAGTTACCTTTAATTAATATACTTTATATGCGTTGTTAATTCCGTAAACTAATCACCAGTTAAATTAAGATAGTCAAAATAAACAGTCATCCTTCATACTCATGCTGGGAGTGGTTGGAATTACTGATAAGGCAATTAAAGCAATGAAGTCAATATATTATTCATTTCAGATGTAACACTAAAGGAAAGGATTTAATATATTATTGTTAAATCTGTGTTCTCCAGCCTGTTTGTATACGATCTTTTCAACTGAAAGTAATTTTGGCTGGTCTCATATGGAAGAACTGTTCATTCTGTAAAACAAGAAACCAGCCAGAACACATAAGAGATATAACATATTACACTGGCCTCATAGCCTCGTCTACTTTGGAGGTAATTCAGAACACTTCTAAGCCAATTTCCTTTGCAAGAGGAAAATCCCTGCTATTACAAGAATGGCTTGCCTTCACAGTTCAAAAGCCCTTATAAAAGGTGTTCTCTATATCCTATTCAAATCAATGCTTGCAACCAAATCTCCCACACCATTTTTAGAGCAGTATTTCTCAACTTTTTAAAATTATTTCCCCCTAAAGGGCTTTTCTCTGACATTTCCCCCCTATCTCCATGCAATTTTAATCAAGAAAATACTTTATATTTACTCTTTTTATTCAATAGGATCCCTAAGAATTCAATGGTCGGTATGATGTTAGTAAGTTTAATTCTAATGTCTTCTCCTGAACATATATCAATTGTTTGTCTTTTGCTAATATTTCATTTACTGAACTAAAACCACTTTCAATCATAAGATGTTGGAAAACAAAGTACTTTGTGGCCATTTCAGACCACATTGTTGTATAAAGAAGTTTGTTTCTTTTTGATATCAACTCAGCCATTCTGCCTTTTCTGAATTTATATTTGTGTCTTTGTTATTCAGAAGATAATTGTTCCAATGCATAAGGGTGGCAATAAGGCCATGGCTACAAATAGGACATCTATATATCAGGATTGGTGGTGCTAGAGAGAAAGATAGAGAGACTGGCAAGAACTAGGATACAGAAATGGACTGATAACTGTAGTGCTGTCTGTGGTTGTCAGCATAGGTTTGTTAAAGGGAGATCATGTTTTACTAACTTACTTCTTGGACAAGAGAGAGATTACATATACAGTGGTATACTTAGATTTTGGATAGACTGCAACACAACAAGTTGTTGAATAAATTGAAATGGATAGAAATGGATAACAGACTTCTGAGTTCGATCAGTGACTGGCTGTCAGATAAGTATCAGAAAGATGTATATAGGGGTGCAGTCTCCCAAAAGGAAAGATCACTAGTGGTGTGTAGGGGATATGTTTAGGGACCATTGTTGTTCAATTGGCATATTAGTGATATTGGGATGGGTTTAACTGATGCTATGCAGATGATGCAAAATTGGGGAGAGCAATGCAGAGTCAAACAGATGTTATGGCATTACAGGACTTGAATAGATTGCATGAATGGGCAGGAAAGTGGAACTATCAGTTCAATGATGTCAAGTGTAAGGTTTTGAAATTTAATAAGCAACGATAAGATGCAAATTATACACTTGGTGGAGAAACTTTAAAGAAGGTAGAGGAGATAAGAGATCTAGAAGTGGTGGTGGTGGACAAGGACCTGAAATTCAGGGGCCACATTTTGCAAGTTGTGAAGATGTCACATCAGATAATGGCAATGATGTGGAGGATCATGATGTACAGAAATAAAGATAATCTGATGCCATTGTATAAGGCCTTGATCAGATGAACATATCATCATCGTAAAGATGATATGTTAGAAATGGTCCAGAGAATATTCACAAAGGTTGTCAGTGGTTGTCCGTTTTAAAGAACAGAAATGATCTGAATAATTCTTAAGATCTTTTTTGGTGAAAGATTCATTGATTTCAGCTAACTCTTGCATACAATGAAATTATTTTCTCATTAAAATGCTTTCACATATTTCCAGTTTGTCAGTGAAGGCTTTTAATATGCATTTGCAGTCTATCACAGTAATTTCCCTTGAAGAGATACTTCATTGAGTTTTCGAAAAATCCAAGCTATATAGTGTATATTGTTTTTTTGTGTTTGCTGATCTCCTTTGTTAAATCTGTGTCTCCTTTGCTTTCTAAAAAACCAGTTATATCAAAAGGATTTACAAATCTAGTTAGACACTTTCCTTTAGAAAGCCATCTGATTTCTATATGTAAAAGAAACCTCACATACTGTTCTTCATTATCAACACAAAATTTTCTGAAAAGGCAATCATATTTGCTTTTTGACCAATTGATTGATGATTTTAATAACTATATAGAGAGACTGATAAAGAACTGAACTAATATTTTTGCAACAAGATGATGTCAGTTCACAATATAGTGTACAACAAGAACATCATGACATACTTCCTTTAGGTGGGCTATAAAGCTTTTATGTCTTCCAACCATGCACGTAGCACCATCAATGGCACAGGATACCAAATTTTCTAATGGTATTTGTTTTTCATCAAAATCAAGTTTTTGCAGCAACAAAAATGGATGAACCAGTACAGTCAGTATAATCATCAAAATAATGAACACATGCCATTAGAAGGGCTTGTCAGTAACTATGGATTCATCAATCTGAACAGAAAATTATCTTGCTTTTAATTTATTAATTAATTGCTCTTCAATGTTAACTGACCATCTCATCTATTCATGTTCAAACTGAATCAGTGCTCAACGGTAATGCTTTGAAAATACTGGAAGGATTTTGATGCATCGCTGTTGAAATTACTGTCTTGAATAAAGGTCACAGTAGTCTCAGCAACTGTGTGCATCACCAGTTTTTGCAGTTACTTCTGTAATTTTATAAAACAATCATTCCATCATTTGTTGTTCATCTTAAATAAGGAAGTAATAGTTGCTCAAAATTGTTTTAAAATATTTATGTTTTACCAACTTCATCAGGATGTTTTCTTGAATAACCACTAGGTTTTAATTTTTTTTTTTTTTTTTTATTTATGCTAGATGTATTTCCTCTACATGTTTTTAGCTGTTTATATCACTAACAGTCATCAGGAAGTTGCTTAACATAAGTAGAAAACTGAAAAAAAAAAAAAAAAAAAATGTTTTCCAACAGCAGTTCATCATTTTATTTCATTTTAATTTTTTACTAGCAGTTTATTTTTTTTTTTTTGTCGATTTTCTACTTATGTCAAGCAACCTCCTGATGATGCCATTAGTGATATAAACAGCAAAACATGTAGAGAAAATATATCTGGCATAAATAAAAAATAAGAGTTAGTCTGGTAATTATTCAAGCAAATCTACTCATAGTTAATTGCAAAAATCCCTTCTTTAGGTGATCTAAAAGTCAATGGTTCACAGCAAAGAACTATCAGACATAAGACACATAGGCTGTCTTGAGTCAAATAGGCTTTAAATAAAACCATAAGCTAGATATTTATCCAGATACTGTTGACACCTTTCAGCACACAACTGATGATGGATTGAATAACTACAAAGAATTAAATAATAAAGTAAAAACTATGTTTATCTAACTCTCATAGCCCATTTCACTCAAGCACTATGGATCAAATATAAACAACTTCCACAAGGAAACAATAAATCAATGTTACTTGTTGCTTAGAAAGTAAAAACAATACAAAAAACATTTTCTCATCCCATCGATGCCTCGTGTATTGACCGATGAAACAAATGAATAAATAAACCACACTCACCATGTCACTGCCAACACTGGAGCTGTTTGAAGACAAATGCCAAGGATTATGGAGACATCTCTGAAAGCACTAGGACATTTAATGCACACAAAGAGCAAAAGTAGTTGAATAAATTATGTACACGATCTTTTTTTTTCAAAACTTCTCACTCACTCTTTACTATATATCTACTTGTTGAACGTTTTTCCACTTTGTTTTATTATAAATTAAAGATGCCAAGAAATTATATTATTGGTTTCATTCTTTATACATTCTTGCGCATGAAGTAACTTGTAAGCTATCAGGCTAGGGATCTTGGAGTGTTAGTAGATCGGAAGTTCAGGAGGGCATATAGCAAAGATTGCAAATACAACTCAAAAGATAATTGCATTGCTGAAAGGTCTGATCTCTGTTGTGATTCTGACACAGTAGAGAGAGAGAAAGGAGAGTTAAAAATGATATCAGGATTGTGGAATATTGATTATGAAGACAGATTGAGAATTTGTAGATTGCAGACACTAGCAAACAGGAGAAGGAGAGGTGATATAATTGAGACTTACAAACTTCTGAAAGGGTCATACAGGATTTCAATTGATGGGATTTTTCAATTTATGGAGGGTGGGGAAAGGACAAGAGGGTATCCTTGGAAGCTGAGAATGAATGCTGCTAAGAAGGGGTGAGAGCTAGCTTTTTCTCTCATAGAGTACTGTGTGATTGGAATAGATTGTCATTGGATGTATGTGCAAGCAGTGTGAATGAATTCAAGAATAAGTATGATAGCTGGTGTATGTAGTATGTGACCTCTCTCAATGAGTCCTTCACTCCCAAGAAGTCTTTTATAATAATAATAATTATACATGTCTGTAAGGATATGTGCATTACATTATGGGATACTAAATCAAATGATGTGAAGTCATTAGCCTCTATATACAAGTTGCCCTCTCATGAAGTTACTTCATGCACAAACTTTGTTTGCTTACACTTGGATGAAGGATGAAACTAAGAATATAATTTCTTGGCGTCTTTAATTTATAATATATTACATGCTAAAAATCAACTGTTTTAGCAGGAAAAACCCAATGAGAGAAATTAAATAGTAAAGGAATAAGATGTCATCATGAAGGGTTGCACTTTGGAGAGCCACGAACTATTTTAATACTCATAATTTTTTGGCTCCCAGAAACCAATTTTCATCCCTGCTTTAGAGTTTATACCAGCATTTCCCAAACTATGTTCCATGGAACACTGGTGTTCTGTGAAAAATTATCAAAATTAATATGAGCCTGGAATGGTTTTAAATGCTGCGACAAGTTCAAACATGTTTGAAAATGAGGCGCTCCTCACTTCGCGTGTGGATTGTACTATTAAGGCCAGCACATGCTGGCCTTGACTCAGTCACCCGTAGTTGTTGACACCTGTAAGCACACGTGAAGTACGGAGTATCTATTCTAGGAAACGTGGTCACCAGCAAGGTCGATGTCATGTGCTGCAGCCCAGCATGACTGTAATGTGTGCTGTCAATTTATGCAATGTGATACAGCCTGCTGCGGTGATAGTGTGCGCTTAGCTTTACATTGAATTATGAAACCAATGATATTCGACTCTAACCAAGGTGTTAGAGTCGAATATCACCAAACTTTTCCTACGATGGAACACCGTCGTAGGAAAAGTTCGAGAAATCCTAGAGTATACTATGGCAGTGCTTAGAACATACGTTTTCAGAAAATCTGTTGCACATCATACAAATACATTGTATCAATCAAATACACTATGCCACCAATCAAACATTTAAAAAAAATAGTTGCAGATATAACTAATGCATAAAGAAACAAAACAAACAAAAAATGCATGGAAGAGTGAAAATGAGGTTAACCAAAACTGAAAATAGTTATTTACAGGCAAGAAATTAAAAGATTTAGTAATTAAAAGATATAACAGTACAGAGACAAGATGAAACATTTAAGGTTTCTTACTGGCTATGAATGAATTTGTGTGTATACTGAGGAAGAAACAACAATAAGGTGAGTTTAACAAGCTTCCAAGAATTGAGTGATTTTGATTAACACACAATGAAATGACAACAGACAAAAATCTTAAGGATTAAATATTTCCTGTATTTCACACAAAAATTGAGTATTATATGAGTATTATATCACATCGCCAAATTCAATGCAAAACAAATGGACCATTACACAAAAGACATGAAAGTAAGAATGAAAATAATAAAAAGCATTACCAAGTGCATTCTACTGCTGTGGTGCTAGAATATTAGAATATGATACAAGTACACCACTAATTTCCCAGCAATGGATGATCCAGCAATTCCTTAAGTCAGGTCATGATTACAAAGCGCACACCTTGAAATTCCTTCAACTACCTGGCTAGTTCACTTGGGCTCAAAGAGCGTTTAAGAAGATATGCAATTTTCCACGGAATACGAACAGACGCAACTACCACGAATGGTATTTCATATGGTATGCACACTTGCTAATGTTATTTAGATCAGCACCTTATAGTAATTTTTGATTTCTTAGCATATTTTTCTTATATAAACCCTATTAGCCCTTACTAGTAAACCCTAGCTAGGGTTTATTAGCAAGGGCTAATTCACAATCAAGCTGTGAAGCTTTAACATAGGTCAAGTACAGTGTACTTATGCTCAAATATGCATTAGTATCATTTATACTGATGCATTTGAGTATCACTTCACATTTAAAATTTACATTTTAATATTTAAGTTTCTAGCAATTTATGGTAGATCAGAGGCAGGAAATATAATTAGCGGGTCAGAGATGTACTGATGAATGATTATGCAACTTCCTTTGGGCTGGAAAAACAGCTAATATGGCAAGTCTCTAGAACCAAAGGTGCCAGAAAATCGGTGGTGTACCTGCATAAGATGAAAAATTTAAACATAGCCAATGGGGTGCAAGTAAAATACACTCAATGGTACTGAGAGTGGAAGGCTCACTAGGTGCATGTAGAGGTAAAAGAAACGTATACATAAAAACCACATTTATATATGCTAATGCACACATATGCAAAAAAAAAAAAAATTGTGACCATTAACAAAAATGTTAAGCAACCTTTGCAATTCAAATCTGGTTAATTGCAGAGGGCCTCCCTGGTCTCTGAAATCTGACACTCAGTATTATTCAATAGGATCCCAGCCCAGCAGAAACGTGTTATGCACTAGCGAATTTCTTAGGTGGAATAAAATGAACACAGTCTGAAAGTATCTTCAGGACTGGGGTAAGGTAGTACCCTAGAGTAATTTATTACCCCAGTCCTGAAGATACTTTCAGGCACAAACTTTGTTTGCTCACACTTGGATAAAGGATTAAACTAAATTTATTATATTCTAACCAAGTGAAAAATAATCTTTCAACATCTTTCTCTAAATCCAGAGTAATTTAATAAAAAAGGTGACACACCGTTTGGCAACTCCTATAGGTAAAGATGACCAACCATTGCTTCTGCCTGGTATCTCTACCTCTGGGCCTGGCTCCCACTGAAGAGACCTCAATAAAGGTTGAAACTAGTCTGGGTAGTGACCCCTCCCTTAATGCATAACATTAGACATATCCGTTTCTCCACTTGGGCCTGGCTCCCACTGAAGAGACCTCAATAAAGGTTGAAACTAGTCTGGATAGTGACCCTTCCCTTAATACATAACATTAGACATATCCGCAAGGAGATGTGTTTTGCATTATGGGAGATACTGAGATAGGAGTAATGTTAGCTTGCTCCACCTTTGCAAGGAGTTTTCCTGGTGTTGTACCACCTTACCCCAGTCCTGAAGATACTTTCAGGCGCAAACTTTGTTTGCTCACACTTGGATAAAGGATTAAACTAAATTTATTATGAACACAGTCCATATGTTCTGACAATCAGAATGTCTACAATTGATTGGTCTGGCAAAAACTGGTGAGGCAACAAGGAATCTGTAAATTCCAGGGTGTACTAAGAGAAAGTTCATCTTTAGCGGAGAGAAAGATAACTTCTTTTTTTTAAATTGATTATACAACATCTAAAATTCGTTTTTTTAGAACCCTAAAAATCCATTTAAGTTGCCTTTATATATATATATATAATGAGAATTTTCTCAAGAGCTGGTGAGGTTGGGTGATCAATTTGTTGTACAAGGCAATCTTGACTTCAGGTCCCTTGCAAAAGCTAATAGGTGAGATTGGGTGATCTTGAACGAACACCTATTCTTTATCATCTCTTTATCATTTATCATACTTAGTTGGCACCTACTCTACACCATGGTAGGGTGTATATAGGTGGTAGTGTGTGTGTTTGCGTATATACACGCAAAAAAAAAAGGGGGGGGGTTGAACGCTTTTATAAGGGCTAACAACACAGTTAAACTTGAAGAACGTTCATGAAGATATGCTCCTTTCTACGGAATACGAACAGACGCAACTACCAGGTAATATAAAACGGAGTTCCACATAATGGTCATTAGATTAATATTCTTGCGTTCCTTTAAATTTTGCTATAAGATATTCTGTTATGGAAACTTGATATTTCCAAAACCGCATGACAAAAATTAAACACCGACTGTCTTTAGAAACGATCACAAAACAGAAGATAAACCAAAGTTTTTACTCTCATGACGAGATGGTATTCCTTATGCCTAATAATAATGGAATAACATCTACAATAATACCTACCATCTTACTAATGTTCAAAATTATTCTCGCAACTCTGTCACTGACTACAAAACGTACCGAATCCACGCTTTCCCTACAACAACCTATCAATATCGCAAGTCACAGTTATGATCCTGTCATAAGAATGAAACTCAAAAACGATTAGCCCAAAGAGCCGATATTTTTACATTTTATTTTAATAATTATATTAAATATGAAGCAGAACATATAACATGACACTGCACTTAAAATAAATGGTATAAAGATAACGAAATCACAAAAATCTACAGAAAAACAAATGTGGGTCTGCGCTGTGTGTATAGACTGACCATATTTCCTGGAGACAAAAACGGGACATTGGGACAGCAAAAACGGGACGGGTGTTATGTAATATTCTGTATTCATGAAAAAGTAAGACGATTTACCATTATTCTTCAGTGACAGAAACATACAAAAATTTAGCTAGACGCAGAGGGGAAACTGTATTTCACCACGATTGTAACATGAATATTTCTCTGATGAAGTGATCTTACGCAGCAAATTTCGGTCTTTCAACACTTTATCATTAAAACTTCTCACACTTCATGACACAATTTTGTCTTACAACTAACACAGCCCTCATTGTTTCAACATATAATCTAGATTTCTCCTTTGACCACATACTATTCATAAAGAAAATATTCTCTCAACAGGTGCTGTACTTCGTGGAAGACAAAGAATAAACTCGACAATATTAAAAAATCTTGAAAGTCTAGAAGTTTTTTTGCTCATTTCAGAAAAAAGCCTGTATCCATCTACAGATGCAGGAATGTTTTTTTATTCCAGGTATCCAACTGCCTCAAAATTATATATTTTGAGGGTTCACTGATCAAATACACGAGTTTCTTCTGTTTCTGTGCATGTGATGAGTTCCTCGTTCAGGCTGTCCAGTATTTCTTTCCATTTCCTAAGCTGCACTTCCACTTGTTGACATATTCTAAGCTGTTTCATAGAATTTTCATTTTTCCTAAATTTACTAACATTTTTTTTCTTTTTTTTTTTTACATCAGTAGTTACAAACACTTCACTTTTTCTGGACTCTAAATTGTTTACAAGATTTTTTTTCAATGTTCATGGCTACTTTTGTAGCTGAAATATCATCTAAAAAGGTAATATTTTTTTTTTATTCCAAACATACATTAGCTTAATTGAAAACAATTAAGCTAATGTATGTTAGGAACGTAGACACTTGATCTCTTGCAAATGACAATCACAATTTCTAACAGAGATCTTCAAACGATTTTCGAAACATAACAGGGCATTTTTCTAAAAAAAAAAAAAAAAATCAGCCAACGCATTTTTATTCTCCTATATAGGGAGTAGGCGAGGCCGTTTTTAGTCCTCTCTATCTTTTGGAGACTGAGTGGGCAGTTCAATCTCCACTGGTACAATCAGAGATAGCTGGCCCAAGGCTATCACTAATTAAGTGCACGCAGTGAAGAGAGACCGTTCAACAGGTGCCGCCATCTTGTGGTCCCTAACACTCGTATTTAATGTCTGAAATAATGTGGGTTCTATCTACAGTCGATTTTCTTGAGTTTACGGGACGAAAAACCCGAGTTTCCGGAAGAAAAGACCCGCTTGCCCGTACCAGAGATAGACTAACTCGGGAACCGGTCAAAAAAAGGCTTAGAAAAATTTCTTCTAGTCGCCGACAAGATTCGAAACAAAGAAGACTTCCTTAGTGCGGTCAAGCGCCGTGGTGTGCAAACGTCGCATCTACTGAGCTACACAGGCTCCGGCCATTTTTCTTGAGAAAGAAAATAAGAACAAAGCACATAAAGCATGCTTAAAATTCTGTCAGTTGATGTACCCAAGGAGAAAAATCTTGTCTTTCCATGCTCTAACAATTTAGCATAATAGTTTCCCACAAAGTCACAAAAGTTTTTCAGTTCAACTCTAACTATGTATATATTATTATTATTACCACAACACCTCCAGGGAGTCCAAAGCCTCATCGAGGGAGGGCACCTACACCACAACTCTCCGTCTCCACCACATCCACCAACTACTTTACATCATCTATACCAACGCCATCTACCGCCAACAACCACCACTAGTATTTTCACAGACAAACACAAACATCCATGGCGGGATTCTACCCCGCAGCCTTTTGCCTGGAGAGCAGATACGCTAAACATTCGGCCAACCAGCAATTATATCAATACATTTTTTTTTATAAAAATTGTGTTAATAATATATTTATTAACCCAGACAATGTCGCTTTCTAAGACAACAAGAATAAGAAAATTGCTGATGAGAGGAGAAAATTTCAGAAGATTTCTTGAAAATTCCCAAGGAAAATGGGAATTGAATTACTTCTGCGCTGAGACCAAGGACAAAATCGTGTGTATTATTTGTAACGAACCAATTAGTGTCGCCAAAGAACAATATTCACGCTTTGAGGGTAAAACTGAGAGAAGAAAAATTAAAAAGTATGAAGAATTCATTTCAAAGTCAACAAGTATTTTCAAAAATTATGAAAGACAATGCATCAGCAGTGAGAGTCAGTTATGAAATGATTTCTTTATTGACGAAACATTCCAAACCTTTTAGTGATGATTCCTTGGTTAAGAAAAGTATGATAAAAAGCAGCCGAAAACGTTTGTCCCAAAAATGTGCAAGTATTTTGTGATAGTTCTTTGTCCAGAAATACTGTGATCAAAAGAATAACCGAAATGGCAGATAATCTGCATGACCAGTTGAAGAAATATCTGCAAACGTACAGTGCTTTTCAGTTGCACACTTGACGAAAGTTTCGCTGTTCACGAAGTGACTCAAGTTGCTCGGTTTCTTCGGGCTTGCGACCACAATGAATATTACTGAAGAGTTCTTGGAAATTATACCCATCCACGGAACCACTACAGGAGAAGACATGATGCCGTGTGGAGCATTTTGGGAAAACACCAATTTTCTTTGAACAGGCTCGTAACTGTGACAACCGATGGTGCTCCAGCAATGACAAACAAAATTAAGATTTCGTACACCAAGACTTGCAGCAAAGTTAAAGGAAATGTATCCTAAATTTGATACTTTTACTGCAAAACATTCAATTTCAATTGGTAAGCAGTCGATGCACACTGGAGAGAATTGCATATAATATGTGCTTTGATAATCTGCCTCTTCAATTCAGTTTCAAGTTTTTGCTACACATTGCTTTTGCCAAGTCTTTTGCAACCACCGAAATTGGTGTTCGTGTTATCTGGACACAAAGCAACAATTTTATTTTGTAAGGCAAATTTGTCACTTAATTCCTTCGACATAGCACACTGTAGGTCGAATGTTTCACCAAGGGTAAGGAAATAAAGTGTATAATTTTGTCTTGCCCAGTACAATTTGGCAAAAGTACTGCACAACGATTGGAAAAAAGTTTGATGTCTTTTTTTTTTTGTTTATTGCATCTAAAATGATTGTCATGCTTCTTGTTTTATCCATATCCTATGTTACTTCGCCCAATATGTATGGTGATAAAACGTTAGTAATTATTGCTTCTGATTTGGTATACGTGCTGAAGAAAATTTTGGTTCATATATTTTATTTATCGATGTCGACAAGCATTCATTTTCGCGAAAACTTTGGCCGTGACACAGTATGATAAGAAACAAGCGCTTCACTTGCTGCAATTTTATCGCTTTCACTATCACTATCACGTCTCACCATAAACGAGAAGGATGCTCAACACATATAGAGTTGAGCATCCTTATGTTTCTGGCTAGGTAGATGTTGGTTGATGTCGCTTCTATCTCCATGAACAACGGAAAAATGGAGACTACAGTGTTGGCATAACATTTTTGTTCTATCACTACACAGCTTGTCCAGTTTAATAAATTTGAATTCTTTCCGAAGATCGTCATTTCTGCAGTTTCGCCTCTTTGAAATTGCAAGGATAGACGAAAAGCTTTAAAAAATAACACTTAAATCTTTAACAAATTACACTTAAAACTTAAAAAAATATGAAATTTAAAGCCTGCCATTGAATAACAAAGCTACCGGTTAGCATACAGGCAAAACAAAAAGTAACCGTCCAGCAGAACAGACGCCGCATCCGAGACGCGCAAGTGTTGCCAACAGGTATTATTATTTTATCTGAATAAATCGCTGCCGAAATCAATATTTAGTAACGCACAGAAAGACTCCATGGTTATACAAATTACTGGTATCCATGATATTGATATACGATTATAGGCAGAGCCGGCGCTAGGGTCTTTGACGCCCGCATGCAATTTCTATCTAAGCGCCCCTGTAACGATCTGGGAGTGTGTGGTTCTTTTACGATAATAAAAATTTAAATTATTTGAAATTTCTTAAATAAATTTTAAGACCAGACAGAACAGCAACACACTTTGGTTCGCTAAATGTAATGAACTGGGAGTGTTGACTAGGCAGGATAATAGTTAAAAACCCGAATATTCAAAAAATTGTCAAAAGTTAAAGCAAATTTTGATAAAGCCACTTCACTTTAATCGTTGAATATAATGATACAGGGATTATAGCCTTCTCACCGACCCGAATCGCTTACCAAATTAAAATGAATTTTAATTAAAGTTAAAATTTATTTGAACTAAAGTTTAAAAAATTCTTGCATTTTACAAGTTACTAAATTCTTAGTAACTTGTAATAATTTTTATAAGTGGAAGTATCTTTTAGGAAATTAAAAGAAACTCAAGACAGATGAGAAAATAATAAAAGAATTAGAGGCCTGTGTAGCTCAGTGGAAGTGGAGCTTGCGTCCTCTGCGCTTGGCCGCTCGAAGTTAGGTTCTAGTCTAGTCGCTGACTTGAGGAACTTTTTCTAAGACTATCTTCGACCGGTTCCCGAGTTAGTCGATCTCTGGCACAGGCAAGCGGGTTTTTCCTCCCGGAAACTCGGGTTTTTCGTCCCGTAAACTCAAGAAAATCGACCGTAGTACCCACATTATTTCAGACAGTGGCATATCTTGTTAGGGCTAGGTACCAAGAGATGGCAGCACTTGTTTGCCAGCCTCTTCATCGGTGGCTGCTATAATTAGTGATAGACATGGGCAAGCTATCTCTGATTGGCTACTGGTGGAGATTGAACTGCCCACTCAGTCTCCAAAAGATAGATAGGGTATAAAGGCCTCGCCTACTCCCTATTAGGGAATAAAAGACGTTAGTTGATTTCATTTCATCATAATCATCATCATCATCATACGTATCAAGGATTTAGGCCTAGTATGGCCTGTTCCGGTCTTAGAAGTCATCGTTGAATCGTTTAAGAGGACGTCCTGGTTTTCTTTTTTCCTAATGGCTTGTACTTTAAGGCTTGTTTTGGTAGTCTTTCTGTTTTCATTCTTTGAACGTGTTCCATCCATCTATGTTTATATTTTTTAATTTTTTCAATTACTGGTTCTTGGTTTAATTCTTTCATAATATCTTCATTTCTTTTGTGATCAAATAGGGTTTTCATTTCATTTCAGAAATAATTAGAACATTTAATAAGTATTCAAAAAATAATATCTTTACAGAATTACAGAAAATAAATTAAATTACATAAATATACTTGAAATTTTTTTATTAAAATTTTAAGGTTTTTGATTTCTAATTCACAAAATTATAAATAATGGTCTTAACGTCTAATTCCGCACACATATCATTTTCAATAGCTATTAACGCCAAACTAACAAGCCTTTTTTGTGACACACTTGTTCTTAAGTAGGTTTTAATCAATTTCGACTTGGAAAAGGAACGTTCACCGCTCGCTACACTAACAGGTAAGATTAATAGTATTCTTAAAGCAATTAAAAAGTTAGGGAAAGATAAATTATTGGACACAATAAAATTAAGAATATCGAAAGGGCTTTTGAATATTTAAATTATCCATCCGAAAAATATCCTAGAAAGCACATAACTCGTCATATAGTTCTACAGCTTTACATCTTTATTGTCGCCGTCCATCATCGAGTTATAAGAGAGCAAATAAATTTGTAGTCCTTTATTTTAGAACATAATTTATTTCTTTATTAAAATTTTTATTATTTAAAATTTCAAAAAGTGCATAATAAATTTCTGCTAACTGATATCATAGAGGGGAGATTGCATTAATTTTACTTTCCCATCGCGTTTTAATGTTTTTTTTTACGAACTTTAAAAGGACTGCCCAACATTTGTAAGAGAATGAAAAGAATTGTATATTTCTTGAATAATTGCAAAGAAACTAATTGTATCTGCATTCACGTTGGCTGCATCGTTAATGATTAAATTTAGAGTATGAGCAGCACATGGCACGTGAAAAGCTAGAGGATTTTTGTTCAAAAGCAAATTTTGGAACCCATATTTTTTCCCTTTCATATTTGCCCCATTGTCATACCCTTGACCTCGTATGTCTTCAATGTGAATGTTCCATTTTTCCAGTTGTTCCATTACTGTTGCAGATAAACAACGTCCTGTGGAATCTGGTATATCTGCAAAATCTAAAACGTTTTTTCCCTGATCTTGATAATTCCATTGTCAGAGGAAACAAAGCGAATAATAATGGTCATTTGTTCTGTTTTACTTGCATCAGGTGTGCAGTCTAAAATTATGGAATAATATTTAGATTTTAGAATTGATAATAAAATTGTATCCCTGATTGCGTTACTTAAAGTTTCGAATATTTCATTTTGACTGTCTTTACTCAAACAGTGTATTCTATTGTTTCGTTATAGGGCCCTTTTAACATGATTTTCCATAACGGGATCAAACTTCCCAAACAGTTCGATTAATTTTAAAAAATTGCCGTTATTTCGTACATATAATTTATCAGATGATCCGCGAAAAGCTAAATTTCGGCTACGAACGAATTTTATAATTTCAATCAAGCGTTCTAAAACACTCGTCCAGTGCTTGTTTCCATTTCATACATGCTTTGAGTCTGGAAATCAAAAGTAGTTTTGTTTTTTAAATTTTTATCAAATTCTTTCCATTTTAAGAAAAATTCTAATGTGAGTTAAACTAGTCTCATGTCTATGTAAAGTTGTACTTACATTTCTCCAGTTTATAACCTCCTACAACAGCGCTTCCCAAACTGTGGGCCTCGGCCCCCTTGGGGGAAGTAGGTTTTGTTGAGGGGGGGGGCGTGAAATAATGAAAACAAATTTAAAATGTTTTAAGACTAAGTAGATTTTTTATTTTAAAAGAAACGTATTTAACTTTTATTATTTCTTTTTTGTTATTTTTTATATTTTAATGGAAAATTCACACATTGGTGTTGGTTCACAAACTTTGCTTCCTGCATATTTCGGCGCTTAATGAATATTAGTAAATATTGCTTATTCATATGTTTCATTTCAAAGCAGTGGTTAATTGTATTTCGAATGCTCTCCAAGGAAGCTCCAAATCTTCCTGTCCCTTTCATCAGGCGTTCGTAATCAGGGAGACTGTTGATATTGACTTTATATACATATCAAAACTCATTTTATATTATCACTGTCATCCGAGCTAGTTTTCTGTTACCAATAAAAGTTTCACATATACTTCACACATGAAAAAAAGCTTAAACAAGTTCATGTGGGGAGATAGTAACTCGCTTGCAGTGGTAAACAACATCCCTCCCTAACAGCCACTATACTGCAGAGGCAAAAAAAACAAGTACTTTTATTATGCCAGTGAATAAGGTATGAAGAGTGTGTGTAATATATTTCTCAACAAATAGTGCAATTAGAGACAAGAGACACTAATTAATGAATCACGTGTCCCCTCATACAGAAACTATGCTGTATAGACTGAAACAAAACCATATGTTGCATGGGCAAGCAAGTATCTAACTAAAAACTATTGTTATTAATTAGATGTGTGTGAGTTCGATTTCCCAAGGCAGCAATAAAATTCAACCAAACGTGTTAAAATTCGTAAAAGTGTTAAAACTAAGTAATATACACCTTTACCACGAGTTGTCCTGGTCTTGCACTACCTGTGGGATCAGTTAGACTTGCATCAATTGCAGGCGCAGACTTGACTTTTAGTCTGTTTGCTTACTTGGGAAATGGAGTAAAACCAGGTTTAAAATTGCTTGGTATCTTTAACATATTTATACCCAAGGTAAAAATACTTTCTGCATATATATATATATATATATAATGAATGTTATGGCAGTTTCACATATGGAATTCGGTTGAAGAGAGTTAGCATTTCAACTCAATTGTCAGCTATGCTTTTATCTTTTGGTTCGCAATACCACACCAATCATATGCACGTTTTAATAACCTGCCTTTGCTGTCTGTTTCGCGTTAGGCTTAACTACCTTAAAGGGAGAAAAGTCACAAAAGAGAAAAATGTTCCTGGTCCGGGGATTCCCTTATTCAGGTAATATTCACTAATTTCATGTTATCAGTCTGTGGTGTGTGCCAGTATCGGTAAGTGGTGATATTAGTTGATCTATTCTACGTTAAAAAAATTTAACCCTGAGATGGATAAGTGGCTGATAAAAAAAAAAAAAAAAAAATTACTGCGAACAATCAGAAGAAGCAGAAACAGACTAAAAAAAAAAAGGACAGTATTTCATATTTTACCAGAACAGCCCGCATCGTCTTCAGAACCAAACGGTAAGAGGCAAAAAATGTAATATATGCATTTGATTTTTGCAATATTCGCTGTGTATGTTTTGTATTGAATATAAATACAATGAATATTATAATAATATATCTCTCTATTACGATTTTTTTTCGAGGGGGGCCGTGAATTATTTTAATTTTTGCAAAGGGGGCCCTGACATCCAGAAGTTTGGGAAGCACTCTCCTACAGACTCAGTGGGTGATTCAGTAGGTGCGACAAGTTTGCAACAAAAGCAAAAAACAGAATTTAAAGTTTCGGAAGAAATAAGCCATGTTCTTAGTACGAGCTGCCAATTTCCATTTTTCAATTATAATACGTGTCGCCAAATTGACGACCATATGTATCTCTGGGATATATTATATTTTTATTTTGAACAGGCCCCATTTTACTAAAAACAACTCGTAATATTTCCCCATTCACCTGGGTCTTCTACAACTAAACCTTGTTGTAGTTGACTAAATCCTAACTATTTTTCACTTAAATCATGTTCAGTTATCTTGTTCAATAGTTGCAATAGTACCTTCATGCAAACTGGATGATGTGCACGGTTCATCAACTCTGATTTCTGATGAATCGAGTTGGTTACAATCTGCATCAGAAAAAAAAAATCAAAAAATCAGCTAACGCCTTTTTATTCCCGTATATACGGGAGTAGGCGAGGCCATTTAGCCCTATCTAACTTTTGGAGACTGAGTGGGCAGTTCAATCTCCACTGGTACCCAATCAGAGACAGATGGCCCAAGGCTATCACTAATTAAGCGGTAGTGAAGAGAGACGGCTCAAATGTGCCGCCATCTCGTGGTCTCTAACCCTAACACAATATATTTAATGTCTGAAATAATGTGAGTTCTGCGGTCGATTTTCTTGAGTTTACAGGACGAAAAACCCGAGTTTCCGGGAGGAAAAACCTGCTTGCCCGTGCCAGAGATCGACTAACTCGGGAACCGGTCGAAAAAAGGCTTAGAAAAATTTCCTCTAGTCGCCGACTAGACTCGAAACCAAGACTTCCTTCGTGCGGCCTAGCGCGGTGGTGTGCAAACGCCACATCCACTGAGCTACACAGGCTCTATCTGCATCAGAATATTTTAATATTTTAACAAATTTATTAAGAGCCCCAGTTTGTTTCTTAATATCTGCTTCTTTTGCAGCGTGACGTTTATAATTTTGTGCACCGGATAACTTTTTTTTTTTAAATTTTTGATTCCATTTCTATTTTATCAAGAAATTATTATACAACACGACACAGAGACGAAATAATAGTCCGTACTGCGCTACTGTCAGTAGCCTACTGAGATGCGTACCATATGACTGGTTAACTAGCAACAAACGTTTTGTACGAAAATTCGTTTCTGCGCATAAAACTGTTCACCGTTTCACTTTAGATAGACTGCAGTAGACACAACATTCTGCAGGTAAGCATTTAGCTTGCTCTCGCTGCAAAATTGTAAACAGCTGGCTGATCAAAGAGGCAGCTATATACATTTTTTAAAAAAAAATTTTATTCAGTTTATACGGCCTCATTTATTTTAATATTGATCATTCTAAGAATTATTTTGTTTCTTAAAAATTAACTTATGAACTTCGCTGGCGGTGGCGCCCCCATCGTAGCGACGCCCACATGTCTGTTACCTCCGGCCCTGATAATAGGTTATGAATAATAATTATGATTGACCAATATCAAAGCATATTTATAGTTTTAATTAAAAAAAAAAAAAAAAAAAATGGTACGTTTGGTCAGCCTATATATATATATATACACCTATATATATAGATACCAAGCTATTTTAAACCTGGTTTTACTCCATTTCCCAAGTAAGCAAACAGACAAACAAGTCAAGTTTTCCCCTGCAAGTCTAGCTGACCCTGCACGTAGTGCAAGACCAAGGCAACTCATGTTAAAAGTAGAATAAGCTCTGATCACTAATCTTAATATTCACCCTTAATTCAAAGCACATCTCCTGGAGGAGATGTATGATGCTTTGTGTTAAAGGCAAGGGGCCATTACCCAGACCGGTTTCGACCTTATGAATAAGTAAAGCCATCTCTAAAAATTCGGACGATCCCTAGGCCACTCAATTGTGGGCGAAAGACCGTCCATCTCAGCGTTGGCTCCACTCAGTGATGGCCTTCCACCCACCACCACCGAGTCGAACTGCTCATATACCGAAGAAAAGCATTCACCGACAAAGCCCCTCACCGGGGGCTTTGTCGGTGAATCTCATCAGTGGGAGCCAGGCTAGAAATACCAAGATTTTAGTAATACAGAGCTTATAAGTATTTTACCAGAACAAGTTACCATAAGCCCTGTATTACTAAAATCTTGGTATTTCTAGCCTGGCTCCCACTGATGAGACCTCAATAAAGGTCGAAACCGGTCTGGGTAGTGGCCCCTTACCTTTAATACAAAGCATCATACATCTCCTCCAGGAGATGTGCTTTGCATTAAGGGTAAATATTAAGATTATTGATCAGAACTTATTCTACTTTTACCATGAGTTGCCTTGGTCTTGCACTACGTGCAGGGTCAGCTAGACTTGCAACACTTGCAGGCGCAAACTTGATTTGTTTGTCTGTTTGCTTACTTAGGAAATAAAGTAAAACCAGATTTAAAATAGCTTGGTATCTTTAACATTTATTATACCCAAGGTAAAATGCTTTCTACCTGTATATATATAATATTTATATGTATACCCACACACAAAAACGAGGAGATAAATCTACACCCCTCTACTAAAATATAAAGACTAAAGGTGTATTCTACAACTCGAAACTAACGAAACCTCCCTGCCCCCTAAACATGGGTTCAGAAACTTTGCATTACTGAAAGGCAGCCTTTTATAGTTTCCAATGAGAACATAACATAGAAAGAGTTGAGTTTACTCTAAGACTAACAGCGTCGATCTGAACATACTTATTGTTGCTATTATATGCCCTGCAGTCGTTTTCAACTTTTGGTGATATTGAGAACATAGGTTTCATGTACTCAAGATCCTCCTTTCAGCAGTTCTATATTCATGTTGGTAAGTTCCTTCATTCTACCCACCCAGCTCTTTCAATGCCTTCCTCTACTATCCATGACCACAGTCTACCCTACCAACTAACTTTCTAATGATTTCCAAGTCATCCAATACCATCTAAGGATATTAAAAGTACTGTAGTGATGAACCCACAGCTAAGGTACTAGTAATATTCTTCATGTAGCAGTGTGTCTAAAGCCATTTGGTTTCAGTTGTAGTAAAACAAGATGAAATACATGGCAGGGTGTTGTTCAGACCGAGTGATTCGGTTGCTAGTGACGAAGAAATGCATTACTAAGATAAATGAGAGAGGAGTAATCATAAAGGGGGGAATCGAATTACTAAAACATTAAATGTGTGGCTGTGAAATCTTGTGAAATTAATGAAACAATTTATTGAGCTCTTGCGATAAAAATTCCACAAGCAGCATGTGACAGAGGTAACTCGAGGTCAAAGGGTGATAGATCTGATTATAGTGTCAGACAGGATTTTAGATAAAAATATAACTATTCTGCCTATAGTTGATAACATTCGTCATTGTAGTGCTTACTTGAAAAGCAAGAAAAATAACATTTTTTTAGAATGTTGAAATTAAAGTTTTTTGTAATTTTTTTAATTGTGTTATGTAATGTTCTTGAGTTATGGTGTCTGTATGCTTAATTGCATTTTGCTGTGTTTTTGTTTAGCCAGTTTTCTTTAGGATGTCTGCAGAGTTTATCAATTTCGTTTTTTAGTTGTATTTCTTCTTGTTTTCTTCTGAGGTATGTCTGTTTATTTTTGTTTTTAGTTTTCTTTTTTCTTCATATTTTTCTAATATTTCAGATGTTATCCATTTATTATTGGGTCTCTTATAAATTCCTAACGTTTCCCTTGCCGAGTTAATTAATATTTTTTTTCCAAAGGTTTTTGGTTTCATCTGTTTGAGTCCTATTTATTTCTTCAATTTTCTTAATGTAGTCTAATCTTATTTGGCTAATTTTTAAAATTTCCATGTGGAATTTATCAATTCTATTTCTTCTATACGTTGATTGGATTTAAACGGTATAGATGCGAACACAGATTGAGAAAATAACTATTTATTGACTTAATTGCTAATATTTCGCTGGTATTCTATCCAGCATCTTCAGAGCACACAAACAAACTTTGTTACAGTAGTGAGACAACCACAATCCAGTGTAACAGTGGGACTAGTATGAGCAATTGTGCATACAACACAAAAACTTAAGTCCTAATTAGGCGCCATCTAAGTTGGAAGAAAAAAAAAAAAGAGAGAGAGAGAGCAGGTATTGATTTGGTCTTAGGATGACTGTCTCCCAAATCTTTGGGAGACAGTCATCCTAAGACAGCCATACTTATTGAGGTTTAGAGTATGTTTCAAGGCTTCTGTTGATTTCAGGAACAATATCTCTGCCTTGTAAAAGCTTCTGTGCAGCACTTTTTTTTCCCAATTGAGCCTGTGTGCAGGGGTAATTAAAGTATGGTCTGCTAGGCCATGCTTTAGGTACCATAGCGAAAGTGCCAGATATAATTTTTATGTTCACTGAGGAAGATGTCCACAGTTCTTTCTGTATGTCCATTATAGGTTGAATGACATGAACAGGGCACTTCATAGACTCCTGGATGTGAAAAAGGAGAGAATCTGTCCTTAGGTGAACAGATGAGAGCTGCTGATTTCACATAAGGTTTAAATATATAGCACAATTTATATTTAAATATATAAAACTGTCACCATATTTAAATATATTTAAATATGGTGACAGTTTTGTTGTAGTCTTCTGTGGTAGACAGTGGAGGGAGGATTTCTGGGGAGCATTTAGTATTTTATCTATCTTATGGGGATTATAGCCATTAGTTAGGAAGATGTGACGTAGGTGAGAAAGTTCAGCAGTGAGAGCAATGCCATTGGAACAAATTGCACTAGCTCTAGAGCAATTTGTTTGGCTTATCGGCTTAACCCGGCTCAGGGCCAGGTTAAGCTGAAATTTGAAACGTTTCAAGTCCAACAATGTGTTGCCTTCATGAGACAACAATTTGTTGGACATTTCAAAACAATGGAGAACCGGCTTACCAGCCCGGAACTCAGGGGGTTGGGCACCAGAGCCCCCTAGTATATATATATATCAGGGGCAAATATTCCGTGTGTGGTGCTTTCCACCAGATATCAGTATCACAATATATTTTTGCATTTTTTTTCTCGTTAAAGGCTCCCCTAATTGTTTGCAGACTTCGCATGATTCCTAAAATTGAACACAATATATAATGCTTCATTGTCCTCTTCACGAGGATAATGAAGCATTAGTGTTTCATGAAGAGGGCACTTCACGTGAAGTGAAGCGTAAACATTGCATCGCATTCGCGTTAACAGCCCAGGTGTACTTTCAAAATGAATACACCTTTGATCCCTTTGAAAACATGTAAAGAGGGTGCAGCTGGTCAAATTCTTAGCATTCTAGTATTTTTAAACCACTGAGAAGGCGAGACTGGGTGAGCTCACATTTTGAGCTTGCCCAGCACTTAGCAGCTGTGATTGGTTATTCTGTCAACCAATCCAACTTAATTTTGTCACTTGTCATGAGTTGAGCTCTTTCTGTATCCGATGGCTGTATTACAAACAGCCTGTTACACGTTTTCTGGAACTGAAATTTGAAAGTGGATGTTAGGAGAAAAAAGGCTAATTATTTTTTCTCTTGCGTGTGCATTATGGCATCTGTTGAGGTCGCAAAGTGTTTTAACGGTATACAGACATTTTTATTCTTCTTCGGAAACAATAGACATTTTAAAAAATGAATATTCTGTGTATTATAAAACATTGTTGATCTACAGCAAAATACCAGTATGTGTGAGATTGATAAGACAGAAGAACCACTAATACTATATATATATATATAAAACACTAATGAATGTAGGATTCTCGAAAGTGTGGATAATTCTGATGTTATGTATACTGAGTCTCAGTAGAGAAAAGAAAATTCTTTGAAAACGGAGTGAAATATACACAAACCAGAGAAATACACATAACATGGGTGACAAATTTTACGAAATGATTTGCTGCTCCTTCAAATCATATTTATTCCTGCCATACTCTCTCTCTCTCTTTGTAAGGTTTTTTTTTTAAATTATTATTATTTGACACCTCCAGGGAGTCCAAAGACTCATTGAGGGAGAGTGTGCCAACAGCATCGAACAACTGGTCCCCTTCCAACTACTAACAGTGCCCAAACTAACTTAACTGAGCCATTAGTAGCAGAGGCTCTACCAATCGACCAACCTTTGCCAGCATAAATCCACTTATTCATGTCTAGACTTTATAGGACAGTGTTATTTGGTCTACCCAGCAACTTATAGGACACACATATCACAAAGGTTAATTATTAATAATTTGATTGCCTTTAATGAAATTATTTCTACTCTTACTTATTCTTTCCTTTCATTTCCTATTCTTACGTCTTATAAATGATAGTTCACATATTTTCATCTCTGAGTATTTCAAATATACCATTCCCCTTCATTATTATTTTCTCATAAATCCTAAAACAAACAGATTGTTCCCCCACTGTATGCAGAAGTATTAAAAGTTATCCTGCAATTAATTGCATTGGACCATTTAAGATGAGTGCTGATGTGCTATGCACTCTCAAAATTTTCATACATCAATAACAATGCAATGACACGGTCATGGACGTCTGCAGAGGGAGGGGAAGGGGAACTCCCCCTGGGATCGAGTAAAAAATTCCACAAATTATAATCATAAAAGTGGTTGAGATATGTAACTTTACACCCTTGAATATGGGATGCTTTGACTGTCTTAATATTTTATTATGGGTTGGCCTGTTTTGGCCCATGGTGGAGTATCCATAGAACACGTGTTCCTGTTTTTGGTTCATCTTTTTCTGATTTGTGAACAAAATGTTCATTACTGTAGGAAAAGCGACAAGTTCGTTTGTCCTTTGGGTCTAGTGAGTCACTGAGTGAAGTGCGAACTGTAAATTTATAGTAAAACAAATTTAAACAGAAAAATACACTTTTAAAAAGTAAGTGTATGTAATTAAATATTATTTTTCTTGTTAGTTTTATGATTTTTTGCTTTTAAACTGAAATAATTTAATTTCGGATTTTGGGATTAATTAATTAGTGATTTTTAATAAAATATGCTGGTCAATTTTTTTATATATGAAATGTGTTAGAAACTGTATTAATTCCGAATACTTTTTTTTTCAGAATTAAAGGTAATTAAAATCGATGTAAAATGAAAATAATGTATTTATAGTTTACATTGACAAATAATTCCATCAAAAAATGCTAAGATGCATTTTTTTGTTTATTGACAAAACGTTTATTGATGTAATTATTTAATTACATCAGTATGTTGTAATAGATTTCACGGTATGATATGAATACAGATGGATAAGAAAATAACTATTTATTAACTTAGAAGCTAATATTTCGCTGGTATTATATCCAGCATCTTCAGAGCACACAACACAAAGTTTGTAACAAAAGCAAGACAACCACAATCCGGTGTAACAGTGGGGCTAGTATAAGTAATTGCAGCATGCAACACAAGACTAAAGTCCTAATATGGCGCCATTTAGGTTTAAAAAAAAAAAAAAATCAAAGTTTTGACATAGTAGTCCAAATGATAGTCTTAGAAAGTTTAAAAAATAAAATAAAAGTAATAAATATTAATTTGGTCTTAGGAATGACTGTCTCCCAAATCTTTGGTAGATTTATACAGCCATACTTGTTAAGGTTTGGAGTATGTTTTAACGCTTCTGTTGATTCCAGGAACAACCTCTCTGACTTGTAGAAGCTTCTGTGCATTACTTTTGTTTCTTTCCAATTGATCCTGTGTGCAGAGGTATCCAAAGCATGGTCGGCCAGACCCAACTTGCCATAGTGAAAGTGTCGGATATATTTTTTGTGTTCACTGAGGCGGATGTCCAGAGTTCTTCCTGTCTGTCCGTAGTAGGCTTGATGGCAAGAACAGGGCACTTCATAGACTCTTGGATGTGATAAAGGAGTGCATTTGTCCTTAGGTGAACGGATGAGAGTTGCTAATTTTACATAAGGTTTGAATACTGGGTGTAGTTGGTGTTTGTTAAGCATCCTAGATATCTTTTCAGATGTGCCTTTCAGAAGGGTGATGGTGTGATTGTTTGTGTAAGTATCTCCCTGTATGTTATTTTCTTATCCATCTGTCTTCATATCATACCGTGAAATCTATTACAACATGTCTGATGAACACATAAGTCTATCCATGCATATAATTACATCAATAATTATAAAAATTTTATTCATGTAAATTTACCAACCTTTGCCAGCAAAGGTTGGTCGATTGGTAGAAACTCTGCTACTAATGGCTCACGCAAAAAGTTAAGCAAGTTTGAGCACGGTTAGTAGTTGGACGGTAGTTAATCATTCTATGCTGTTGGCACACTCTACCTTGATGAGTCTCTGGACTCCCTGGAGGTGTGACATAATAATAATAATAATTTGTCTCCAAGCTTTGCTTCCCCCCCCCCTGGAAAATTTTCTGTGGATGTCCATGCATACATTCGAATTGACTTGAAATCTGTAGCGCAGGTTGCATAACCCACACGACAGCACACCCAACCGAAATGGAGACATATTTATATATACAGGGTGTTCGGGATAAATTTGACATATTTATAATTAATTATATTTTTCCGTAAGTTACATGTATTAACACACACTTCTCTTCATTTAAAAGTTTGGACCCTTCTTCATTCATATACAAGATGTCAGAAAGGATGGACAGCTGGAACCCACCTGAATCATGGAAGAGAATAACTTGTATCATGATGATTCGTGCCCGCCATCAAAATAAGGATATTACGACTGCTGCCCAATGCTCCCTGAATACAGTAAAAACAATCAGGCATGAACTAGAGACTTGCAATGGTGACTACGAGGATGTAGCAAGAAGAAAGATCCCTAGCAGATGATCTGATTGCATTCGTACAGCAGAATTCCTCGCAAATCTGCAGGAACAGGTGTTGAAGAACCCTGGCATTGGAATTCGGGCTTTGTTCGTGGAGTTGCTAACTGTAGTCAAGCCCTGGATAACAAGGGTAGCCAATGGTAGGCCATATGTATGGCAGTAGGATTCGGCCCCTTGCCACACTTCTGGGAAAAGTCAAAAATGGTTGTCTGAAAATTTCTACGACTTCACCAGTCCAAATGTTTGGCCTCCAAACTCCCCAGACCTTAACCCCATGGATTATTTTGTATGGAGCGCAGTTGAAAAAGACACCAATCGCACTTCCAGTAATACAAAAGCCCAGTTAATGGATAAAATTAAAACAGTTTTTGCGGCCCTTCCCAGGGAGACTGTAGCATCAGCTTGTTCGAGGTTCCGAAGCAGAATTGAAGCTGTGATCGATGCTAATGGTGGTTATTTTGAGTAAATCTTGTTGATAGTATTGTAATTAACTCTGCCTGTAATGTTTTTTTGTCAATTCATTAAATTTAATAGATACAAAGAAGATTTTCTTTTTCCTTACGAAACTGTCAAATTTATCCCGAACACCCCGTATATATATATATATATTTTTTTTTTCCACTCAGCTCATCTGCTGAACATATCGATGCTAATATCGATAGAAATTCTTATAATCACCCACCTTATACTTCTATACATCTCCTTTTTTGGCAGTAACATTTTCTTGTTTTACCACTTCCCAAACCAGTACTTTGTGATCACTCTCACCCACTGGCAGCAATGTCAACATCTCATTAACAACTACATCTTTTGAAGTTACCACTAAATCCAAAACATTAGAGCCTCTATTTGCTTCAGTCACATGCTGCTGAAGATATTTATCTCTCAGAAATTCAACAAACTCACTCTTCTTGTTCCCATACACTATCTCCTCTTTCCCTTCCATATTCTGGTAATTAGTCTCCCATGAGAATCTTCTTTTCACATATCCAATCAATTTGCTTAAACATTTCAATCAGTACTCTCTGCATTCCTGTCCTATAACAGCATCCTATCAGATATACTGGCCTGTTAATTTCAACTTCACACCACACAGATTCAAAATATGTGCATGCAGTATCAATTTCTACACTTTGCAGACCCAATTCTTCTGTAATTATTAACAGCACCCCTCCTCTCGTCTTTTCACATTTCTATTCTTCTGTAAAATTATATCCTTCCATCCTATTCCTGACATCACATCCTCCTCAGACAACATATGTTTCACTTATTGCAATTATTTTTAGGCATACTGACTCAATCAATGCAACAAACTCAGCTCTCTTTTTTTCGAATACTCCTTACATTTATGTATAGACATAACAACTCTTGTTCTTTGAGGCCATTCTACCAGCACCAACATTCTTTATTCTAGCTGCTATACCACATCTCTCTCTTTGGTCTGACCAATCCTGTTTCCTCAACTCTGACTTTTCCATTCCTACCTGTCTTACCTGACGTTTATGCATTCCATTACCTTGTGTGCTGCAACCACACTTCAACCTCATATCCATTTTCCTCCTGTCATTCAACCCATTTAGTTGTGCTATTCTGCTTCACAAGCAGAAAACAATAGCCTTTCTAAATGCCCAACATCAAAACCCCTTCAAATGCAATCCATAGGTGTACAAACTGAACTCCCTCACATAACTCAGCCACCTTACTATTCATTATCTCTGCTCTTCTTCTCAATTCACTATTGTCATATCTGGGCAACACGCTAACGACCTTCCCAAACGACTATTATTCCTTACCTGCCACAACTTCAAAGTCTCTATCAACATTCTTTTTCTTACCCAAGTCATTTATGCCCACGAATACTACTAATTTTGATCCCAGTCTTTCCTTTTCTGCAACACATCAGTTATTTACTTAACTGTTCCACCAGGAAAGCATGTTTTGTACACTTCATTAGTCATTACATATCTAATGATCGAGTCTCATATAATGATATAAAACTACCATTTGACTCTTTCTTCATGATACTAAAATCCTCCTTCTCATTCTCATCAGCGAATAATTTCTTCTAGATGTTTCATTTCACTTTTCATTTTCACTAACTCTTGCCTAAGCTCATTCACTATGGTCTTGACCACTGCTTCCATTCCCAATCACTCTAATCCATCAATACACTTTTCACATAAGTTGATGTTCTCTTTCTCGTTTACCCAAACAGTTCAGAAATATTTCACATTTTTAGGTGCATACATGAAACAATTTTTGCAATGGATCCACTGAGAAATATCAAAGGCAGAGCTTGATCTTTGTATATTGAAGCCTTCAGTGCTGCCGACATGCATTTCCTTATGGACATCATTTTCAGAAGCAGAAGCAGTGTGAACAAACAAGTAGCAAAACACAATATAAACAACAAAAAAAATTCCAGCACTACTGAAGGAGACTTGTATCCAGACTGAAAAAATGCAGCACAGTTTGCCTCCATAGCGCAATTGGAAGAAAAATGGTACATTGCACCCTTTGACTGGAAAAGGGTGCAATGAATATCTTCAAACCTCTTCTGATTAAGTGTTTGTCCTGATCAATATTTTATCAACAGTTTTGAAATAATGCTTTTATTTTGTATTTATAGTTTGTAATTATATAAGAAAAATCTGGTCAAACCATTTTAAGACCATCTTCCACCAAGGAAACAAAACTACAATGCCAACAATAGAAAATAATGATCACCCAAAAATTTTACAAGAAGAAGTTAGATATGCAATAAAACAGATGAAAAACAATAAAGCACCAGGCATTGATACTATCCCTACTGAATTATGGTCATATGGAGGCAGCATATCAATAGAATATTTAACAACCCTATTCAATAAAATACTACAAACAGGAGAGATCCCAGATGACTGGAGAACTGGAAAAATCATCCCAATATACAAGAAAGGAGACAAAAGAGACTGCAGAAATTACAGACCAATCAATTTACTCCTTCACACCTATAAAATATTCATAAGAATTATACAAAATAGATTAAAAAACACACCTACGAAGAAATGATAGGCATAGAACAAGCTGGTTTCCAAGGAAACTATTCAACAATAGACCTAATTTTCACATTGCACCAACTAGCAGAGCTCAGCTGGGAAGACCATAAAGAACTATATTGTTGTTTTGTGGACTTTAAACAAGCTTTCGATAACATCAACAGAGAAATCCTTCTTAAAATTCTACTAGAAAAAGCAATAGACAAATATATAATACAGTTTCTGATAAAATATTACTCTAAAACAAATGCAATAATTAAAAAGGACATACTCACAACAGAACCCACAGAGATCCAAAAAGAAGTAATGCAAGGATGCCCATTATCCCCATGCCCATTCAACACATATCTAGAAGAAGTTGTAAAGGCAATAGACAATGAGCCTGGAATCAATGTCAATGGTTTAAACATAAAAAATATCAAATATGCAGATGATCTCGTCCTTCTCGCAAGAACCACAAATGAACTACAAAAGTTGATCAACAAACTAAACGAAACCTGTAAAACATATGACATGACAATAAATATACAAGAGACAAAAGTGATGAAAATAGGGAGGAACGGAACTACCATCTCAGCCACCCTAAACGGAGAACAAGTAGACAACTTCATATACCTTGGATCAAAATAACAGAAACAATAGATGAACTCAAAACAATCAAACACAGAATAGCGATAGGATGGACCACCATGGGAAAATTACAGAAAATCTGGAAAACAAACAAGATATCTAAGCAAGCCAAAATCAAATTATATGAAGTAATAATTATACCCCAACAGTCATCTATGGAGCAGAAGCGTGGACAGTTAAAAAAAGAGAGGAGAAAAAACTGCTAGCATTTGAAATGAAATGCTTAAGAAAAATAAATAGAACAAGTTGGATAGAAAAGAAAACAAACATCACAGTCAGACAAGAACTATTGTATAAAAAGACAATAGAAAAAATTAGAAAACAACAACTGAGATGGTTTGGACACACTGTACGCATGGACGCAGACAGACTTCCTAACGTCCTAATCAATACTTTTCCAACTGAAAAAAGAAGACCCGGAAGACCAAGAATTACCTGGCTGAAATTAATAAAGAACATCTCGGGATGCAGAACATATAAGAAACTTTTTTCGAACAGCAAGGAATAGAGAAGACTCAACCCGTCTTAGACGGAAGAGAAGAAGAAGTTTATAATATATATTTGTATTGCAAACTATGGATATTGTGATCATTTGTTCTGATATCAGAAAAACAAAACTTACATTTTTACATTATGCATAAACTGGAGAATATAGGACTGGATTATAAAATATTAGCTTGGGATAAGAGGATGTCTGACTGACATATATATATATATATATATGACAGAATGATCATTGACTCGGTTAACATACATATTTTTTAAAAGATTTGAATGACTAGAACCGAGATTTAAGTAAAAAGATTTTAACATAAAAACACTACTAGTACAAGTATGTAACAGCCTTCTTCAGGTGACATTATAAAAGAAAGAAAAAACATTAAACATTGAGGGTTAAAAGACTATGAACAACATAGACAGTCTCTATACATAATTAGCATGAAAACGTAGTTGTATTTGAAGCGGTTCTTTCATTTGCAGCATTGTTGGGAGAGTGCGTGCCTGCTGCATCACATGAACGCCAGTACATGATTACAGCTGAATGACTATCTGGGAGGTTGTAGCTCAAGTTGTTATTTAGATGAACAAAGTTGAAGATGATTTCACTAGATTCCACGATTTTTCTCTCTAGTTCGTCACTGCAACGGAAGATGTTAGTAGATTTTTCCCAGCAGACTTTGTGACTTTGGTTATCATCATTAGGATTAGCTGAGAAAAGGATATGACTTGATAATGCACTGGCTCACTGTCTCTTGTAAGTAATGTCCCTCACATGTTCTTCCATACGCAATTCGACAGATTTGTCTGTCTGCCCAAAGTAAGGAATATCACAATCACACAATATTTTATATACACCAGGGTATTTTAGTTGATGATGAAAAGGTTTTGAGTGGCTAATTAAGGAACGGATCTTTGGAAGTGGAGTGAACAAGGTTCTGATATTGTATTTTCTTAGAACTTTTGCTAATTTATGTGAAACAGTACTTATGTAAGGAATAGATATATTGCCTTTGAATCTATTTGTTTCTTCTGAGTGATGTCTAGGAGGATTAAGAAGGAATTTGTCAATGATTTTCTTGGAATATCCATTAACTTCGAAAGAAGTTTTCAGATGGTCTATTTCTGTAAGAAATTCATTTGGGTCATCAAGAAGAGAACGGGCTCTATGTCCCAATGTGGAAATTATTCCAAGCTTATGAGGAGGGAAATGAACAAGAATAAAATGATTGAATTACTACATAATGATACCTACTCAATACTTGAGAGAGATCCAACTCGTGAACTTCAAAATCGTACAAACAACTTATTAAAAACAACAACTGAATTATCCCGAAACGTTCGTTTATCTCTACGCTCTCTCCATCCGTTAATTCCTCGCTTATATGGTGTTCCTAAAATCCATAAAGAGAACACCCCATTACGCCCAATTGTAGAAGGTATCGATTCGCCTACGTACAATCTTTCAAAATATCTTGCCAAATACCTAAAAATTTTTCACGAAAGTCACCATCCTTTATCAAGAACACTACAGAATTTGTTACATATATCAAGGATATTACAGTTGATGAAAATGACATGGCTAGCTTGGACATAACTTCTTTGTTCACTAATGTCCCAACAGATGAAGTCCTAACATTACTCAAGGACAAGTTATCCAAAAAAATGTTAGCCATGCTTACACATTGCATCAGGTCCGGTTACTTCAAATTTCATGATAATATTTACAAACAAAATCATGGACTGGCTATGGGTAATCCTTTATCTCCTGTTCTTGCAAATATTTACTTAGAGGATTTTGAAACCAAGGCTATCTCTTCCTTTATTTTAACACCTAAAGTTTGGAAAAATGTTATGTGGATGATGTCTTCATTGTTTGGAGCTATGGATATGAATCCCTTATGGTTTTCCTCGAACATCTCAACAGCCAACATCAAAGTATTAAGTTTACAGCCGAGCTTGAAACAGATAATCCCTTACCTTTTCTTGATGTCAAACTGACTCGCTCTTCTGGTAAATTCAAAATATCGATATATAGAAAGCCCACACATACCAACAGATATCTGCACAGTCAGTCCCATCATTTCCCTCCTCATAAGCTTGGAATAATTTCCACATTGGGACATAGAGCCCGTTCTCTTCTTGATGACCCAAATGAATTTCTTACAGAAATAAACCATCTGAAAACTTCTTTCGAAGTTAATGGATATTCCAAGAAAATCATTGACAAATTCCTTCTTAATCCTCCTAGACATCACTCAGAAGAAACAAACAGATTCAAAGGCAATATATCTATTCCTTACATAAGTACTGTTTCACATAAATTAGCAAAAGTTCTAAGAAAATACAATATCAGAACCTTGTTCACTCCACTTCCAAAGATCCGTTCCTTAATTAGCCACCCAAAACCTTTTCATCATCAACTAAAATACCCTGGTGTATATAAAATATTGTGTGATTATGATATTCCTTACTTTGGGCAGACAGACAAATCTGTCGAATTGCATATGGAAGAACACATGAGGGACATTACTTACAAGAGACAGCGAGCCAGTGCATTATCAAGTCATATCCTTTTCTCAGCTAATCCTAATGATGATAACCAAAGTCACAAAGTCTGCTGGGAAAAATCTACTAACATCTTCCGTTGCAGTGACGAACTAGAGAGAAAAATTGTGGAATCTAGAGAAATCATCTTCAACCCTGTTCATCTAAATAACAACTTGAGCTACAACCTCCCAGATAGTCATTCAGCTGTAATCATGTACTGGCGTTCACGTGATGCAGCAGGCACGCACTCTCCCAACAATGCTGCAAACGAAAGAACAGCTTCAAATACAACTACAACGTTTTCATGTTAATTATGTATAGAGACTGTTTATGTTGTTCATAGTCTTTTAACCGTCAATGTTTAGTGTTTTTTTCTTTCTTTTATAATGTCACCTGAAGAAGGCTGTTACAGGCCGAAACTAGTAGTGTTTTTATATTAAAATCTTTTTACTTAAATCTCGGTTCTAGTCATTCAAATCTTTAAAAAAAAAAAAAAAAAAAATATATATATATATATATATAAAGGTGGTATACAGGGGGATATGAGCCTGCAAGATTTAAGGTAACCAGTGGTGCACAACAAGTCACTGATCATTGTTATTCAATCAGTACATTAATGACATTGGGAAGGATTTGACAGGTGACACACAGTTATTTGCTGATGATGCAAGGATAGGTAGGGTAATCAGAAGTACTTGCAGAAAGATTTGTAAAGGTTGGAATTGTGGGCATGTCAGTAGAGTTCAACTCAATCGAATTGAATTAATACAATTAAATGAAACTGACCAGTTTTACAGCATATACTTGTGCTTTTTTTCTGCATTAGCATTAGTATAAACAAAATATTACAATAAAAGGCTAACATGAACAATAACATTACTACTAGTGCTTCTTCTTCTGCAGCTTATCCCACTGAAGTAGGGTTGCTGTTTCTAATGAGTCTTCTCCACATCCTCCTGTCTTGGGCAATAATCACATCCTCAGGTTCTTCATCCACCAGCTCCACCCATCTCTTCTTTGGCCACCCCTGCATATCCATCTGAATGACCTTTCTTCCCACATACTTTTCCTCCCTCCTCATCACATGACCAAACTATCTCAACCTCGCCTCCTGTATCTTCGCTCCTAAGTTTGTGACTTTCACCGTTCCCCTTACATAGTCATTTCTCAGACGATCCTTTCTGGTCACACCACACATCCACCTAAGCATTCTCATCTCTGCTACCTAAAGCCTAAAGTTAAAGCCTGAGATACGAAAAGATCTAATGAGCAATTTCCAACTATTATTATTATTGTACAGGCAGCTCCATGGAGTCCGAAGACTTATCGTGGGAGATCCAAACAATCTACACAATCTATCATACCTCTCCTTGAACCTATTAACAGATAAAGCATTCACAACTCTCCAAGCAAAAAATCTAGTCCTCCCATCCCTTTATTCAACTTCAAGGGATGACCCCCTTGTTCCGACCCCTCCAGCCAAGTGCTGAAACATTTCCCCTGCATCAATCCTATAAAAACCCTTTAAGCAACTTAAATGTTTCTATCATATCCCCTCTTTTTCTCCTATCAACCAACTTCTGCAATCCACACAGCCTCAATCTATCTTTATAGGGAACATTCCACATACCACTCACCATCTTGGTCACTCATCTCTGAATCTTCTTCACCACTTCCTCATCTCCAAGAAACTCAGGAGACCAGACTGGAGCACAGTAATCCAGATGTGGACTTATCAAGGCCTTATAAAGAGTAATAACAACTTCCTTATCTCTACTTGTTAATGTGTTCTTCAATACTAAAGTAATCTTATGGGCTACCTTAGCAACAGGTCCTCTAAACTTTAACTCTCTGTCTACCACCACCCTTCAATCTCTAGCTTCATCTATTTCTTAGAGTACAGTGCCATCAATGTGATACACAGCTTGTAATCTATTTATTCCAAAATGCATAACTTTACATTTCACATACGATCATTCCTTGGTTTCTATTGAGTATACCTTGTGAGTGGGTGACCATAGTAGATTCTTTTATGTTGTCTTCTATATAAGTAAGGCACACATAGCTCTTATCCCACTCATTGTTATGATATGTGTGGGAGAAATTCTTTCTGCTCTATGCAAGAAAGGCCACAAGAACATGGAATGTTATAAATCCTACGATGTTTGCTAAAAGGGTTGTGGTCTTTAGGTGAATATGCCCTAGAATGTTTGTGTAAAGGACTGTGGTCTTGAAAGCCACTCTTATGTCATGAGATTTGAGGAGAGTGGCAAAGGGATGGCAACATAAGTTCTGTAGAAAATGTTAGTATTTTGTTGTGAAGGAGGAGTAGACAATATTATTCTTTGTACCATTTTCTTAGAATATCTGTTGCTCACAAGTAGTTGGAGAAGAGAATATGCAATTCTTCCTTCAGTTTGTCTGCCATTTTCTTGAGCATATGTACAATACCTAGTTTTTGTGATACTGAATATGGTGCAAAGAATCATCATTCCTAACCTGATCAGGCTAGGAATTCTCAGAGTTTTAGTAGATAGGAAGTTGACATTCAAGGGACATATAGCAAAGACTGGAATTGCAATCTCAGAGGATAATTGCAATGCTTCCACAAACCTTGACATGTAAGGAAGTCATTTTACCTCTTTACAAGGCTTTGATAAGACCTCACTTGGACTACTGCAAGGCAGGTCTGATTGCCTGGTTTCCATGATGATTCTGAAACAGTGGAGAGAGAAAGGCAAAGGAGAGTGTTAAAAATTATATCAGAATTGTGGAATACTGATTTTGAGAATTTGTAGACTGAAGAGACTAGCAAACAGGAGGAAAGATGGGTAATATGACTTAGACTTACAAATTTCTGAAAGGATCATAAAAGATCTCAGTAGATGGAATTTTTTTATTTTATGGAGGGGGGGGGAGACAAGAGGGTATCCTTGGAAGTTGAGAATGAATGCCATCAAGAAGGAGGTAAGAGCTAGATTTTTCTCTCATAGAGTAGTGTGTGTGATTGGATTGAACTGCCATTGGATGTTCTGTGTGCAAAACAGAACATCCAATGTTCTGTGTGCAAGCAGTGTGAATGAATTCAAGAGCAAGTATGACAGCTGGTGCAGGGGAGGATGTGGTCTCCCTTGATAAGTCCCTCACTCCCTGGAAGTGTCTCTTAATGAGAAGAATAATAATTTTGACAGGAGGATTATTTTTAAGCACAATGTTTTCAAATGTACACAAATATGAAATAAATACTACAATGTAAAATTGTTTTATTATAAATATACTTGTACATAAAAATAATTTAATTCTGAACAAAGAAAAACTGAAGATTCATTTTGAGAATTTATTGAGATCTGCCTCATATTAATCTAAATTGCTGTTCAGTTAATGTAATTCTGTTGCTGTCTTAATTCAGATTCCAAGCATTTTCGGTTTAGTTCTTCTCTCTGGACTTCAAAATTTGACATGGCTTTCTTCATCTAATATAAAAGTTAATTTATGGAGGAAAAAATAAAATACTATGAAACCAACTGTACTAATAACTTCAAAAAATTTTCTTTATACATTTGACTGTCACTATAGCAAATTATGAAGAGTCCAACTGAAACTCCATAAGTATAATCCTAAAGAAAATTTACCACCGCATAACTATTTACCATGACAAATTATTTCATAACTAAAAATACACTTTTATTCAGATACTGTTTAAAATGCTCATTCATGTCTTACAAGACACAATAAATTTGTCCTAATAATATATCATCTTTTTTGGCTACTGGAGAATAAAAATTCATTTCACATGAATAATTTCATTCTGTACATTTCATTTCATACACTTCATTTCATTCTTCAATTCTTGCATTCCAGCAATCGTTTCCACTATTGTTTCATCAATCAGACTTTTATTCATTTCTTCCATGTTATTTATTTATTTAATTATGCCTGGTTTTTCTTTTTTTACTCATTTCCATATTCACAATCACATTCTCCACACTCATATCCACATGCTCACTGTTCTGGCTATCATTCTTAGTCTTATATCCATCACTACATTTTGTATGGTATTCTTCACTTCTAGTTCCTGACTTTCATTCAAATCACAGCAATCCATTAACATATCACAGTTTCTACAGACCCTCACTCTCTCTCTCACTTCTCTTATTTAATTTCTCAATAAACACATCTGCCACATTCACCCATGCATACATATTACACTCCTGACAATGAACCATCTTGATAAAATCCACACCACTCAATACATTCAATTTTCATGCCATGTATCTGGATGACCTAGTTCTTACCGCTATGTTTGCCTTCATTCACTGTTATTCTGAAAAGTGCTTCAAACTGAATAATTTCCAAACACAAACATGCCACACTCAATTGCAACTAAAACAGACTAAAATTATGCTAAATTTATACTATATTGCTAATAAATAATTTTTTTTTTTTTTTTGCAGACTGTACATTGCAGCAGGTTGAACTGTTTCCCATATTCCTCAAGGACTTCCACTTTTGCACTGAGTTTAGACCTTTAGTTGAAATTCCTATACATGCTAGCATAGATAGGGCAAACTGTCTGTGCTAGCAATGTCATCATCATCATCATCAAATTCCTGCCATGTACCCCCAAGGGGTGTACAGGATATGACAGTACTACATGAAAAAATTACATCATTACTAACTTCCTATCTACAATTTTCCTCCAAATCAGTCTGTTACTTGTCAAGACTCCAACATTATCAGATCTTATATTTCTATCGTCTAAGGAACTTTGTACCGTATCAATCCACCTATATCTTGGTCTTCCTCTGGGTCGTTTTCCTAATATTTCCTCTCCCATTCTATTTAAGTGACCATACCACCTGAGATTCCTGGATGCTGACAATGTCAAGTTCTTTCCTAATATCCTCATTTTTAATATGATATTGCCATTGATGCCATCTGTTCATGCCTTGAATCTTTCTCAGGACTCTCATATCTGCGGTCTCTAGTCTTTGGTCAAGTGTTTTACTTCTGACCCAGCTCTCAGATCCATAAGTTAAAACTGGTTTGAACACTGTCTTGTATACAGCTAATTTAGTGTTCCGAGTAATTTCTCTCTTATTCCATATGAATTTATTCAGTTGACTTCCCACCATACCAGCTTTGCTGATTCTGTTGTCTATTTCTATATTTAATTTACCATCTTCAGTAAAAATCGTGCCTAAGTAGCTGAAATGTTTTACTTGTTCCACAGGTTCTCAATTCACAACACAGTTGACATTTTCAATGATTCTGCCTATTTTCATTGTCTTTGTCTTTTTATTGCTGACCTTCATACCATACCTATTACAACAGCTATTCAATTTAGTCAGAGAATCTTGCAGACTTGTAGCAGATTTATTTAGAATATAACATCTTCCGCATAAAGCAAAGAGCTGACATTAACATCTCCAATTTTGATATCAGATTTAATACCACTTTCCTTCATAATGTGATCCATATAGATAATGAATAACAGAGGGGATAATGTACATCCTTGTCTCACACCAGATCTAACATTAAACCATCTTCCTGTACTTCCTTCAATTCTAACTGCTGACTTACAACTCAAATAAAGACTAAGTATTGCTTGATATAATGCCCCATTGACACCATATGACTGCAGTGTATTGAATAGCTTCTCTCTTGGCACCTTGTCATATGCCTTTTCCAAATCGACAAAACTTAATTACACATCTTTGTTATATTCCCATGATTTCTCGACTATCTGTCGTAAAGTGAAGATCTGATCCTGACAGCCTCTATTTGGCCTGAATCCAGCTTGTTCTTCACCAAGCTTTTCTTCCACAATTCTTCTCAACCGTTTCTCAAGTATACTTGCATAGATCTTGCCAGGAACACTCAGTAGGGAAATACCTCTGTAATTCTCACATGCAGTTTTATTTCCCTTTTTATATATGGGTACTATGAGAGCTCTACTCCAATCATCGGGAATTCGTCCCTCTGTCCAGGCTTTCTGAACTATGCAGTGCAGCCACTGTAAGACTTTTATACCACCATACTTCAGCATTTCTGGTCGAATATCATCTACTCCTGCTGCCTTTCCACATTTCAAGCCTTTGATGGCTTTTTCTACTTCAAGTATGGATATGTATTCCTGACTGCATGCCTGGTCAGTGTTTTTTATCACTGTGCTGTCATCACTGCTTGTTTCATTTAGCAGTTTTTCAAAGTAATTACTCCATACTTCAAGGATATCTTTTTCTCCTGTTTTCATGTCACCTTTATCATCTCTAACTCTTTTCACAGCACTCTTTCCTCCATTCTTAAGCTTCTTCAACAAGCTTCAGAATATTTTGCCACCTTCTTGATATTTATTTTCTATATTCTTGCCAAAGTCCTCCCATGACTTTTGTTTAGCTAGTTTTACACACTGTTTAGCTCTCTTATATTTGTCTCTGTATTCTGTAAGAGTAAAATCTGACTTATTTGCCAGGAACTTTTGATATGCTTTCTTCTTTTCCTTCACTGCCTCTTTAACTTCCTGTGTCCACCAGGGAGTTCTGATTCTTTTATCCTTGCACACAACCTCACCACATGCCTCTCTGGCAGAATCAATCAATGTTTTCTTCAGAGTTTGCCACTGAATCTCCAAGGTTTGATTCCTGTTTTCAAACTCTTTCATTTTCTTTTCAATAATCTTTCTGTATTTTAGTCTACAGTTCACATCTGAGAGCTGCTCAACTTTTATTCGCTTTTAAACTTGCTTACATGTTATTCTTTTCAATATGAAATTCAATTTTATCCTGCTCAAGACTAAATAGTGATCACTTCCAATTTCAAATCCTCTGTACACTCTGGTGTCCTGCACCAGGGAGAAAATTTCACTATCAACAATAACATAGTCAATGAGACTTTTCTTATTCCTAGCCTCTTCTCTCCATGTGAATTTGTGCACATTTTTATGTTGGAACATGGTGTTAGTAATAACCAGTCCATGTCCTGAGCAGAAATCCAACAGATATTTGCCATTATTATTAGCTTTGCTCTTTTCACCAAATTTTCCCAAAATATTTTTGTATGTCTCACAATCATTTCCTACTCTGCTATTTAGATCCCCAACAAGGACCAACTTTTCCTTTTTCATTGTGTCAGTTGCTTTTTCTAGAGCGTCAAAAAATTCCTCCACTTCTACCTTAGTAGAACCTTCTGTGGGACCATAGGCACAAATAAGTCTCATTGTCCAGTTCCCCATTCTCATATTTGCCCACATTACTCTACTTGAGACTGACTGCCATTCAAGAAGATTAGCCTCGTATTTTGTGTTGAATACTATGGCTACTCCTTCTTTTCCCTGATTGTCATTGGCTGAATATAACATTTTGTATTTATTGCTCAGAAAGATCTCACCAGTTTTGGTCTTTTTTGTTTCAGTCACCCCTATTATGTCGATCTGGTACTTATCTAATTCCTCAGCTAGCTCCATTTCTTTGCCATTCAGGCTTCTTACGTTGATAGTACCGATCTTTAACTCTGGTGATGTTGGGTTGGGGTTTGTTTTCAGATTTGTTCCAGTAACTGACTTTTCGCTGTTCGCCTTGGTTCCCTGCAGAAAACAACGGGGGCCTTGTTTAACCGGGCGACGCCCCAGCCGGCATGAAATTTTGTCATGTTGTACCATAATTTTTTTATTTTGGTTTAACCAATAAGAATACAATTCGGTCGGCTAAATCCCAAATTGCCAGCCCATCCTCGTTCGTTCAGTATCAAAGTAGATACCCAACAGGGTGCACCACGAGAAGGTGAGGATTGGACATTAGGTCAGAAGCCTTGGTCGGTTCTCCGCATTCCTTTAATGGCTATGTGGAGGTCTCCTCTCAGTTATACAGCTTTGACCCTTAAGCCTTTGACCCTTAAGCTAGCATTGTCTATACTGCTAATTTGTTTTGCTATGAACATATGTACTTTGCTAATAAACATTCTTAAAGAATGTTTCAAATGTGTCAGTCAAACTTTTCTCTGCTGTACTGTATAATTCTTTTGGAATCCTATCAAGTATGTACATTTCATTGAAATGAACTAGGTAGTTTGGGAAACTTTTTCATGGGAAATTTGTCTCTTTATTTCAAATAGTGATTTCTTTGTGGTGCTTGAAGATTAAAGGAAGTAGGAATATATTTTTCTTGGTTATGCAAGAGAAAGTATGCATTTGCTAGAAACATTTCTATTAATGTCATTCTTATGTGGAATATTCATCAGTCTTTTTTGTTGTTGTTGTTTGTTTGTGTTTACAGATCATGTGTCAGCTATTAAGAAGTTCATGTTAACATTCAAATGGAAATGAAGTGCAGCACAGAGAAATAAAATTTTATATTTTAATTACTAATGGTTCAATATACAAGAAACACAAAAGGAGCAGATATTATGAAGCTGGATAATACTACTACCTAGTAGCACTACTAGTTGCATGAAAGGCCTTGAACTGTTGTAGACAAATGTTGATAGATCTTTCAGTATGTCCATAAATAGGCAAGCTTAACATAGGTATGAAAGTTGTATGCCCATAAAAATCTATATTTATATATACAGGGTGGCTCATAAGTCATAGAACCTACAATAGGAAGGGCCCATCTTTGTGAAGCAACTGCATAAGTTTTTTTAACATCACCAGATTTTTTTATTATTAGTTATGAAGAGATCCTGTACTGTATAGTACTAAACCCAGATCTGCTATTTCAGGATCTACGTGCAAGAGTGATAACTCTTGGCCCATTCAGCATGATGTAGAGTATATACAGTCATCCCTCGACTTACGTCCTCTCAAAGATAAGTCCATGATCCCATAAGGGAATAAATAACATTTTTAGTTATACTTTTGAACAAGATGCAAGCAAGTGTAAGGTAAAGCATGCATAGTGGCGACAGTGCTTTCAGCTGCAACCTCCCTGAGCAGTTGGCATGTGTCTTCAACAGTTCCTCTGTTGATTTTGTGTTTGAGAAATGGGTTATTTGTGTGTATTTATCGTTAAATATTTCGTGATGTTTTGTGCAACATGGCCCCTACATGCACAATCAAAAAACCTAGTGAAGAATCACAGAAAAAGAGGCGAGCAATTGATCTTGAAATGAAGTTGCAAGCAACACGAAGCTGGTAAGCCCGTCAATGTGATCGACATGATTTCGAATGGTCTCATTCTACAGTGACGTAGAAAATCGTAGAAGCTGTGAAAGGATCTGCTTCCATTAAATCGACGATAGTGATGAAGCAACGACAAGGTGCGATTGGTGATATGGAAAAGCTACTTGCATCATGGATAGAGGACCTGAACTAAAAGCGCATACCGCTTAGCACTGTGACTTTTTTTGAACCATAAACACTAAGCACTAAGTCTCTTCAACATGTTGAAGGAGAAAGCAGAAACTGATTATGATTAAGAATTCAATGCTTCTTATGGTTTGTTCATGAGATTTAAGCAGTGTTTTGCGCTGCATAATGTGAAAGTATGTATGGGAGAGAAGCAGGGGCGCACTGCCCATATGTGCAATGTGTGCAACGCACACAGGTGCCAGGATAGAAAAGGTACCAAAGAGGAGGAAATACTTAAAAAAAAACAAAAAAAAAAACGTTTTTTTAAAGTGATTTTTTTATTGGAGGGGGGGGGATAGGGGCACCAACTAAAGTTTTGCACACAGGCTCGGGACACTACTGGCGTGCTACTGGGTATAGGGGTGCCAACTAAAGTTTTGCACACAGGCGCCGAACACTACTGGTGCACCCCCTGGAGAGAAGGCTGCGGAGTTTGTGGAAAAATTGAATAAAATCATTTGCCACAGCAAATATTTAATATGGATGAGATGTCTTTGTTTTGTAAAAAAATGCCTGAGCAGACATTCATCCACAAAAAAGCTAAAAATCTATACCTAATTTTAAAGCTCTTAATGCCCATATTACGATTCTGTTATGGGTAATGCGGCTGGTTATAAACTGAGACCATTTGTGATATGGCACAGTGAGAATCCACAGATCTTCAAAAACATTAGGAAGCATACTCACAGTTCATTATTGGAGCAATAAGTTGTGGATGATTCAAAAATTGTTTGAGGATGCCTTGATCAACTGTTATGCGAGTGAAATAAAAAGCTATTGTGTGAAACAAAATGTAGACTTTACAATTTTATTAATACTAGATAATGCTCCAGGTCCTCCCGTCTTATAGCAGTGATCTTCACCAAGTTCAAGGTCATGTTTCTCTGTCCAAACACTACTTCATTGATCCGCCCGAAGGATCAGGGAGTTCTTGCAGTGTTTAAGGCTTATTATCTATGGAGATTTGGCATTCCCCAAACTTTAACAGAAGTAGAGAAGATGAGAGATCTAGGAGTGATGGTGGACAAGGACCTGAAATTCAGGGGCCACATTGCACAAGTTGTGAAGACATCACATCAGATAATGGCAATAATGAGGAGGACCCTGACATGCAGAAATAGAGAGGTTATGATTCCATTGTATAAGGCCTTGATCAGGCCTCATATGGATTATTGTGCTTAGATTTGGTTTTCATTGTGATGAGGATATGTTAGAAAGGGTTCAGAGAAGATTCACCAAGGTCATCAAGTGGTCTTTGGAATGTGGAGTATGAGGACAAATTGAGAGAATGTAAGTTGCAGAGCCTCGTGAATAGGAGGAAGAGGGAGGATATGATTGAGATATAATATACAGGCTAGTCAGGAGTTATTGGGTCTACATGGAAGAAATGTTTCATAGAATGGGAGAAGGGAGTAGAATAAGGGGCCATCACTGGAAACTGTATAAGGAAGGTATGAACAAAGGAGTGAGGAGTAGGTTCTTTGCATGGAGGATGGTTGGTGATTGGAATGCATTGCCTAAGTGTGTTGTGGGTGTAGACATACTGAATCAGTTGAAGGCACGGTTGGAATTTGAAAAGTCTGGTCTTGCTCAAAAAGTATCAATAGATGCCTTTTTTTTTTCTTTTTTTCTTAATCACTTCCACAGTGATGCACTTTATGTTTTATAACTTCTCATGTCTAGGAGGGTTAATGTTAAAAATAATCTCTTACAGTAACAGATGTCCTTCATAAAATCTTTTCTAATGCAAAGAAAGTTCTTCACAAACCAAATTTAAACAGAGATAATGATCTTAACCTTCTGGTTTTGGGAAGTGAATTTTTTCTAAAACACTATATCATTATTAATATCTTTAATGATATAGCTAGTTGTTCTCAGTTGTAGTTTCAAATTCTAATGGTAATCAGTAATTCACAGCAAGCTTACCTGCAGCTTTTTCTAATGTTCTATTTCCTTGTTAACTTTAACTTAGTAATACTGAGGAAATAGAAAAAATCCATTTAATTTCATTAATAATTTGGCTACCTCAAGAATATATATGATATGATTAAAAATCCTAACAGCATCAGCAATTCATATTTGTTATATTCATTTCAAAACACAAAATACGTAATATTAAATATAACGAAATAAGTATTTTTATACATATTTTATGCCTCTAGATGGAATAAAAAGAAGAGTTCTTAAAAACTGTTGGCTACAAATATGTCACACCCACTCACCTCCTCTATGTCCACTTGCTTTCTGTTCAGCTGAAGCAGTGTTGTTCGAAGTTCAATTCTTAGTTCAGCATTTTCTCGTAAAAGTTGCTCATAATGCTCCTGCTTTGGTGATTTTGTTTCAGGAAGCTATATAATATAATAAGAACATATCATGAGTCATTTATGATGTGATATGATGTGAGATGAGTACAATATACAGAATTTTATGAAGGGTGGTTGCTAATCTTCCCTTCCCTCCATTAATTTTTTTTTTTTTTTTTTTTTTTGTGTACTGTTATCTACCAGTATATTATAACTACAGTAAAATCATGCAATATCCTACCATCTTCTTCCACTACTCCCTGTGGAAATTTTGTAAAATGGATATAGTTCAGTAGAAGCTCCATGCCAAAAACATGTTTTTATCGGATACACTAGTCTGAAACTAGAAACCATATTTTTTGGAAAAAGTGAAGGATAATATGCTGATCTTAAAATGTCTATCCCTTCAACTTCAACCTGGATATGAGAAACCAGTACTTTACTGTTGTACCATGCCATGTCTCATATAAACATTATCAGGATTCACAGAAAAGAAAAACACAAAAGAAAAGAAAGTCAAGTTATTTATTGAGTCAGGTCATGTCCTAAAATAAGCAACTAGTTCTTAAGTTCAGTAATGATGAACTCTGGTAATTACCAACATATGAGCTTCTATTCAAAAACTGTTTAGAAAGAGACATTTCTGGAAAAATTACAGATCATGTAAACTTTTAAAAGTTTACATGATCTGTAAACTTTTTCCCACTCATGTGAGGGAGAATCATAATATTCACAAAGAGAGAGTAGGAAAAGGAAGTGAGTACCAGATTCCCTTGATCTGTCCATCTACTATATAGAAATCATCATGCAATACCTTGTTTTGTACCAAGTTTGCCAAGTGGTTAGATTGCCCGTTCTCAAATCAATAGGCTCTACATTTGAATCATGTCGTGGACACGGATATTTGTGATTGTCTTTAAGTGAGAGAGATGAATTTCATCGCCTGGTGTGAGACCATCTCCCTGCTTAATGGGGGCCTAAAGTGGCTTGAAAAAGTTTCATGTTTGGTCTCTAGAACAGGTTTTCTGGACTATGCAAAAAATAAATAAATAAATAGCAGCCAAGGAGAATTGAAGTTGTATCGCAGGATAGTGAAAGGAGCTCATTTGAGGCTATTTGGTGTGAGATTGAGACTGGCAGAATAAAATATACAGTTGGGTGCTGCTATAGACCAGGTGATGGAATAGATGGTGGAGATAGTATGCATAGGGAAATTGATGAAATGAGTGGAAGGAGGGTAATTATTATGGGGGATTTCAACTATGGTAACATTGATTGGAAGGAGGAGAGGACACATGTGAGGAAGGAAAAGGATTTTATTCAATTATTAAGGGATAACTATCTGAGACAGCATGTAATTGAAAATACTAGGGGTGTGAGAGTGCTTGACCTGGTAATAGCATCTGAGAATTTGACTGTAATGAATATGACCATGTTGCCACCTATTGGTGAGAGTGATCATAAGGTCTTGACCTGGGAGGTGGCTAAAGGTGTGGAATTTTCGATTAAGACAGGGTATATGTGGATTTACCGTGCTGGCAAGTATGACAAGCTTAGGAGATTGCTTGGATCAGTGCCATGGCATGTACAACTGCAAGGGCTAGATGTTGATAGGACATGGGATATGGTTAAGGAGCATTTGCAGGAGGTTATGGCTGACTGTATACCTAGGGTCCGAATAGTAAATCAAGCAGAGGATAAATGGATGAATAACACCATTAAACTTGAGTTGCAAAAAAAGAAACAACTGTGGAGGAAATTTAAAGAAAGGGGTGACCTGCAGGCACACGAACGGTATAAAGTGCAGGCCAGAAAGGTAACGAGCGTGGTAAAAAAAGCAAAAGTGGATTATGAAAGGAAACTAGCTTTGCAAGCAAAAGAGAATCCCAAACAGTTCTTTCAATATGCTGCAAGCAAGGAAAAAACTGTACACGGCAAAATGATTTTAAGGAATGACGATGGTAAGGAGGTCACTGAATCAGTCGATATAGTGGAGTTACTGAGCGCGCACTTTGCAAAAGCATATCATCGTGGGGACATTGAAAAAATGAAGGAACCATTAGTTTATACGGGAATAGTGATGAATGAAGTGGAGGTGACTAGTCTATTACAGAACCTTAATGTGAACACATCTGTGGGATTGGATGGTATACCGGCACGGGTCTTGCGTGAAGCGGCTAAGGAATTATCAGTGCCCTTGACCATGTTGTTTAATCTGAGTCTCAGGTTTGGTTTAGTCCCGAAGGTGTGGAAAGAGGGGAAAATAGTTTCACTGCATAAAGGAGGATCCAAGACTACGGTTGCAAATTACCGACCGATCAGCATATCAGGAGTCGTTGTCAAGGTCTTGGAGAAAGTAGTCAAGGGAAAAATACAGGAATGGATTGATGAGAACGAGATACTGTACAGGGGACAGCATGGCTTTGTGAAGGGTAGATCATGCTTCAGTAACTTGCTCAAATTTTATAACAAGGTGACGGCTGAACTGGATAAGGGAAATGGGTTTACAGTGATACTGCTGGACCTGGCAAAGGCGTCTGATAGGATACCACATGGAATACTAATCCGTAAACTACAACATATGGGAATGGATATAGGGTTGGTGAGATGGATAGGTGGTTGGTTGATGGAGAGATATCAAAGAGTAGTTTATTCAGGAGTAGAGTCCAAAAGACGGCCTGTGACTAGTGGTGTGCCGCAGGGTTCTGTTCTTGGACCACTGCTGTTTAATCTGTTCATTAACGATATAGGGAAGGATCTAAGTGGAACAATTCATTTGTTCGCTGATGATGCAAAGTTGGGTAGGGCAATAGTGAATGCAGAAGATGTCAAAGTCTTGCAGGATGACTTAGATAGATTGGAGTTCTGGGCTAAGGAGAATGGATGTCAATTTAATGTGACAAAATGTAAGGTTATGCATTTTGGGGTGAAAAGATTAGCAGCAGTATACCACATTGGTGGAACTGTACTCCAAGAGATTGATGAGGCCAGGGACTTGGGAGTGTTGGTGGATAGGGAGATGAAGTTTAGGGGACACATTGCAAAAGTAGCTAAATCAGCTCATCAACTCACTTGGTTGTTGAAAAATACCTTGACGAGCAGAGACAAGCAAGTTATTGTACCTCTGTACCGAGCCTTGATAAGACCTCATCTTGACTACTGTGCCCAGATTTGGTCACCTCGGTTCCTTCTTGATGGGGAGGAGGTGGAGAGGATCCAGAGGCGAGTGACTAAGATGATAACAGGTCTATGAAATGAACCATATGAGAACAGGTTGAAGATTTGTGGGTTGCAGAAACTAGTTGATAGGCGGAAAAGGGGAGATATGATTGAGACATTCAAATTGCTAAAGGGATTCTATAGGATTAATTCAGAGGATATTTTTGAGATCAGGACTGGTGGTGGGAAAACTAGGGGACACCTATGGAAGCTGGGCAAGAGTGTGGTTAGCAGGGGTGTTAGAGCTGGGTTCTTTACTTTTAGAGGGGTAAATGAGTGGAATAAGCTGCCAGAGTCTGTTGTGGGTGCTATGACGGTGAACAAGTTCAAGGCAAGGTATGATAGATACTGTGAGAATGTAATCGCATAGTTGTGTGGACATGATGTTTAGGGCCTCCCTCGATGAGTCTAAGGACTCCTGGAGTCGTCCGAAATAATAATAATAATAAAAAAAATGAAAAAAATAAAAACACAATACACACACACACACACATTGATAAAAATTGGGGAAAAAAAAAAAAAACCCCTTAGCCAACTCACAGTACCAAATGTACTATAGGTTTGCACATAACCTTTCCTGGATGGAAGCAACATAAATAAAAACTGTATAGCCAAAGAAAAACAATATTTACCCATTTACCCACCCACATCATCCAATACTAAACAAACATTTGGAAAATTATGGATACGAAAATTGCATAGCATAAAAAGATACAATTTTGACAATTCACTGGATATAATTCCTCTTTGTGTTTGATGCAGTTTTCATCATTCTTTGCCTCTGTCCACTGTCCAGGTGACTCAAATCCTATAAACTCTTTCCAAATGACTCCTTCACATCATCTACTCACTCTTGTCTTGGCTACTCTCTGCTTTATAATATCCACTCCATTGTACCAAGCATCAAGTTTTGATTTTCCATCCTGTATGTATGTTCAAAAAGCCCAAGTTTCAACAATTAAGGATAAAAAAATAATGCAAAAAGTTGTCAGCAGTCAATGTAACCACATAGAAAAATTTTGTTAGTGATTATATGTTAAAAAATGTAATATGATATTTCATTATCTGTCCTGAACTTCAAAACAATCCAGATATTATATGCCTTAATGTAATAGCAAAAATTCAATACAGTGAGCTTTTCTCAAATGACTTAGAAATCAGTTCACCATTCATTGTTTTAACTGCTGATCTCTCAGCACAGAAGTATGTGTCTTGTTAAAATAAGATAGAAAAACCCTCCCCTTCCCTGTAACTGCTGCTAATTTATACACAGTCTGTGTATGTGTGTACATAATTATTTAATGCAATGTCATAAACTTATACCACAAATTTATAATATTCTAAATGTTAAATAAGGGAGAGCATACTTATCTTGAAATTTATTATGTTAAAACTGGACTCCAAAATGCTGGCCTGGTTGGCCAAGAAGTTAGCGTATCCACTCTCCAGCCAAAAGGGCGAATCCTGCAATGGGCATGGATGTTTGTGATTGTCTATGAAAATGCTATTGGTGGTGGTGGTGGTGGGTGGTAGATGGCGTTGGTGTATTTGCTTTTTGTTGTGGTTGGTGGAGTGAGTGTTGGAGACAGAGAGTTGTAGAGTAGGTATCCTCCTTTGATGAGTCTTTGGACTCCCCGGAGGTGTCACATAATAATAATGATACCAGAAAAGGTTGGTCGATTGGTAGAGCCTCTGCTACTAATGGCTCAGCAAAAAGTTAAGCAAGTTTGAGCACGGTTAGTAGTTGGAAGGGGTTCAATTGTTCGATGCTGTTGGCACACTCTCCCTCAATGTCTCTGGATTTCCTGGAGGTATCACATAATAATAAGCTTCCATCCCTTCCAGATCACACTTTAGGTGATCTTTAGGAGGATCAAAGCTGTAATTCTTATTTCTTCCATGCACAATGCCCCTGAAATTGATGAAGAATGTCCTGAAAATAAGTCTGAAATAATAAAATTTTATAATTCCACAAAACGGGTGTTGATACATGCGATAAAAATGTGTATGATATATATTCCACAAGTACCAAGGAATGTTTGGAAAAAATATATGAGAAAACTTGGTTATTCTAGAAGCTTCAGAACCAGAACCAAGCACTTTGGGATATTCCAACGGTCACTGTATAATATGTCCAAGATTGAAGGATCATAAAATAAGGTCAAAGTATAAAAACTGTCTGAGCTTTTGTTGCATTCTTCAGTAAGATGCAATAACTGTTATGGAAAATTATGACTGAATAAAATTGTCAATAATTAATATCAGAGTAAAGCAATATTAATGATTTATAGTTTATTTGATTTTGCTCATCATAATCAACCTGATAATAAATAAAAACATTTCATTAGAAATATTGAGAAATTAAAGAAATATCATAATTTTAATTATTCAAATTAAGTGAATATTGAATCCAACATTATTTCAAAGCCGAATAGAGAGATGACAAGAGTTTCATGCTGAATATAAAAACTATAAAAGTTTTGGCGGATCCAAGCATAAGCAAAATTTTCATGACAGGGGCAACTCGTAGTAAAGGTGGAGTAAGTTCTGATCACTATCCTTAGTATTTCCCATAATGTAAAACATATCTCCTAGTGGACATGTGATGTTATACGTTATGGGGGGGGGGGATCACCACCCAGATCGGTTTTGACTTTTTTTGAATGTTCAAGTACAGGTCAAACTCCAAAAACTCAGCATTGTTCCCTTCAGTAACAGGCTCACCCTGCCACTGACAACTCTCAGAACTGGTTGGTTCTACACCGTGCAGGCTCACCCCACCACCGAGCAGAGCCGCTCATATCTCATCTGAGGGGTAACAGCAACAGCCATTCATTACCCCCCCCCAGGACCTGGGTGACAGCAACAGCTGAACCTCAGTTAAAACTTCATGGGTTACAACATGCCATTCATCACCCAAGCTTCCAACTGGTTTTGACCTTTGTTGAGGTCTCATCAGTGGGAGCCAGACCCAGATATAAATACTCAGGTTGAAGTGATGCAGAACTTATACTTTATCATACGAGTTGCTAAAAAAAGGTGTCACATCACAAAAGGCACCAAGAATTACTGAAAAAAAGAGAGAGCCAAAAGGCTTCACTTCGGTGATGCAAGATTATTCAAATTAAGTGGATATTGAATCTAACATTATTTGAAAGCCGAATAGAGAAACTACAAGAATTTCATGCTGAATATAGAAACTATAAAAGTTTCAGTGGATCCAAGCATAAGCAAACCTTTCATGACAGGGGAAACTCGTAGTAAAGGTGGAGTAAGCTCTGATCACTATCCTTAGTATTTCCCATAATGTAAAACACATCTCCTAGCGGACATGTATGATGTTATACATTATTGGGAGGGAGTTTCCCTACCCAGACCTGTTTTAACCTTTTTTGAGGTCTAGTAGTGGAAGCCAGACCCAGATGTAAATACTCAGGTTGAAGTGATGCAGAACTTATACTTTACCATACAAGTTGCTAAAAAAGGTGTCACATCACAAAAGGCACCAAGAATTACTGAAAAAGAGAGCCAAAAGACTTCACTTCGGTGATGCAAAATTATTCAAATTAAGTGGATATTGAATCCAGCATTTCTCTGAAACTCCTGAAGTTTCTCTATTTGGCTTTGAAATGTTGGATTCAATACCCACTTAATTTGCATAATTTTGCATCACTGAAGTGAAGCCTTTTGGCTCTCTTGGTGCCTTTTGTGATGTGACACCTTTTTTAGCAACTCATATGGTAAAGTATAAGTTCTGCATCACTTCAACCTGAGTAATTACATCTTTTTTGAGGTCACCGAAGAGACCTCAAAAAAGGTCAAAACAGGTCTGGGTAGTGACCCCCCCCCCCATAATGTATAGCATCATACATGTCTGCTAGGAGATGTGTTTTACATTATGGGGAAATACTAAGGATAGTAATCAGAGCTTACTCCACCTTTACTACGGTTGCCCCCCAGTTATGAAAGGTTTGGTTATGCTTGGATCCGCTGAAACTTTTATAATTTCTATATAGTTTCTATACTTGGCATGAAACTCTTGTAGTTTCTATATTTGGCTTTGAAATAATGTTGGATTTAATATCCACTTAATTCGAATACTTTTGCATCGGCAAAGTGAAGCCTTTTGGCTCTCTTTTTCAGTAGTCATAACTTTAATTTTAGGGGCAAATCAGCCATATTATGTAACAAAAAAGGTGTGACTAATTAAGGATTAAAACGAAGACAAGCAGTTCCTATTTCCTCTATGGATCACACTGTTCAACATATTCAATCAAATATTTGGAATGTAGTGTCTCATGTTAAGGTTGTAGTTTAGATTCAACTAGGAAATCAACCCCAATTAGACTAAAATGAAGGGGAGTGTTGTGGGAAGGGAGAAATATCCTCCTCTAATACAGGACACATAAAGAATGAAAATTTCATCCTCTCCAGGTCCACTATACACCATGCTGTCTCAAAGCCACTATTACATTTCCATTTCCTGCCAAAGTACAGGATCTGAATTAGCATACCATAGGACCAGTGAAGCTAATTCAGATTCTTTTTTCTTTAACATCATTAATATGTTCTTAAATGTGCAACTGTATGAATCAAATGTTTTACACAAGATGTGCTGCATAAACAGTGGATTTTATAAATACATGGTTTCTTAAGGGATGAATGCAGATTTAGGAGGAAGTAAAAATCTTGATCCTGCATAAAGCTGCTTTTCTGTCATGTTTTTGAAGTAATGTGGGTTCTGGGAAGGACATGTATCGGCTAATTAGTATAATAAGTGCAGGTCAAGTGATTATTATGGTGGACTTCAACTATGGAGATATAGATTGGAAGGAAGAGAAAGGAAGATCACATGAGAAGGAAATGGCAACTATGGAGATATAGATTAGAAGGAAGACACCTGAAAGGAAGGAAATGGACTTTTTACACTTACTAAGAGATAATTACTTCAGGCAGCATGTGATGGAGGAGTCTCGAGGTGTGAGAATATTGGACCTGGTAACAGGAATAAGAGCTATCCATAACCAAGTTGGCTACATTGCCTCTTATTGGAAAGGTGACTATGTGGCCTTTACTTGGGAGACTGTAAAACATGAGGAATATTTTGTCAAGAAGGGATATATGTGCAACTACAAGGCTGATGATTATGACAAGCTTAGGAGGAAGCTTGAAGCTATGACATGGTATAAAACCCTGCAAGGAAGGATGTTAGTAGTGCATGGGATATAGTTAAGAGTCATCTAGAGCAGAGCTTCTTAAACTGTGGGTCGCGAAAAATTTGTCAACAGTAAAAGGTTTCTGAACGGGCAACGACCAAAAATTAATTCAGATTTGAGGCTATTGTTTATAATTCTTTATGTAAATGATAAAATTATATGTATACCAAAGAACTGTTTTAAAATAAATTTCTTTATGATTTATTATCAGTAAATATTTGATTTGTATACTTATTTTATATACCTATATACCTGGGGTCATGTAAAAATTTCTTGGGTGAAAAGGGACCATGAGCGGAAAAAGTTTAAGAAGCGCTGATCTAGAGGAAGCGGTATTGAATTGTACACCTAGGATAAGGAGGGATTAATCAGGCAGGAGTCAGATGGATGAGTAATATCATTAAGCATAAGCTGCAGAAAAATAAAATGCTGTGGAAAGTGTATATATAAAAGGCAACTAGCAAACTCATTAACAGTACAAGGGTCAGGCAAGAAAGGTGACCTGTATTGTAAGGAAGGCAAAATCAGATTATGGGAAGAAACTAGCCAAAGAAAATGCTAAAGGGTTCTTTTGTTACATGGCAAATAAATGAAAGAATGACTATGGTCACAAGGTGACAAAAACAGATAAAACAGTTGAGTTGCTGAGTGATCACTTTGCAAAGGTATGAGGGTGTGCTGAAAAGTTGTGATAATCACCATCAAGGAATTGAGATAGAACCTAGTCTTCTTATATATCCTAAATAATCTGATTTTGCCTTCCTTACAATACGGGTCACCCTACTTGCCTAATCCTTGTATTGTTAATGAGTTTGCTAGTCGCCTTTCATTTTATATACTTTCCACAGCATTTTATTTTTCTACAAATTAATGAAACATGGGGATTAAAGGGTTTTAAGATATGTTATATCAGTTGCATTAATATAATTTTTGTTCTAGGTGTTTATCCGAACTTTTTAGCCACCCTCCTTGTATATCATCCAAGTGAGGTTAATATTGTGACATATGTGACAGAGACTTATATTGGAACAGAGGTGAATGAATTGGAGGTTCTTAGGATATTGCAGAATCTTAATGTAAATACAGATATGGGATTAGATGGGATATCAGCTTGGGTTTTGCAAGAATGTGCAAGGAAGTCAAAGGCAATGCCTTTGACTAGGCTCTTAAATTTAAGTCTCAGCTCCAGTGAGTTCCAAGAGAGAGTAGAAAGAGGGACAAAATAATTCCCTTGCATAAGAGAGGTTTAAGACTACAGTAGCACATTAGAGGCCAATTGGTACCTTAGGTGTGGTGGTAAAAGTATTGGAAATACTGGCCAAAAAGAGAGCGCAAGAATGGGTAGATAAGAATATGATACTCTACGAGGGAGCAACATGGTTTTGTGAAGGGTTGGTCATGCCTTAGTAATTTACTAACTTTTTATAACAGAGTGACATGAGTTAAAGTGGCATAGAGAAGTAAAGGTTACTGTCCCCTGTATAGTACCTGCCTGGGAGAGACAGAAAGTTTTCCAGTGATAGTTGGCTTGGTCAGCATTAAGTCCGTTCCTGTTTAATATTGTGATGGAGGTGGTGACGGAGGAGGTGAGAGAAGACATGTCTTGGACTATGTTGTATGCAGATGACATCATTCTGTGTGCAGAATCAAGAGAAGAAGTTGGAGGAAAGTACTGGACGAGAGGGTATGAGACTGAGCGGAAGTAAGACAAAGTGGATGGCAGCCAGTAGACAGATCTGCAGCTGGAAGGAAATGTCATCAGGAAGGTCAGTGACTTTAGATATTTAGGTTCAACAATGAAAGAGGATAGTGAGGCTGAGAAGGAAGTGGGATGCAGGATGGAGGAACTGGAGAAAGATGGCTGGAGTGCTATGCAATAAGAGGGTGCCGATCAATCTACAAGGCAAAATCTACAGGACAATAGTGAGACCAGCTATGATGTATGCTATGGAAACTGTGGCCTTGAGGAAAAATAACATCAGCAGGATGGAGGTAGCAGAGATGAGAATGCTTAGGTGGATGTGCAGTGTGACCAGAAAGGATCGTCTGAGAAATGACTATGCAAGGGGGAATGGTGAAAGTTACAAACTTAGGAGCAAAGATACAGGAGGCAAGATTGAGATGGTTTGGTCATGTGATGAGGAGGGAGGAAAAGTATGAAGTATGAGGGAAGAAAGGTCATGCAGATGGATGTGCAGGGGAGGAGGAAGCATGGATGGCCAAAGAAGAGATGGAGGGAGATGGTGGAGGAGACTCACTACAAACAGCAACCTTACTTAAGTGGGAAAAGTTGCAGAAGAAGAAGAAGAAGTCCCCTGTATAGTCTTAATTATGTTGTTTTGATTAATATGTATGCATTTCAAGGGGCAATCAGGTGATTTTGGAAGGAGTCTAGAGCAGAGTAGCTAAGATAATATTAAGTCTCTCAAATGTTATCTACTCTCGTACATAACATACATAAGAGGAAAAATAATTTCCTTGCATAAGGGAGGTTTGAGACTGCAGTAGACTCGTATATGACCAGACTGAGAAAGTGCTAACTGCAATTTTTCAGTCTGTTCATATATGTAACAGAAACTGTTTATAGAACTTTTGAAGAGGAAAAGGGTGATATGACAGAAATATATATATCATCATTTCTACCATATCATTCTTAGTGAAGGGTCAATACCCTTCACTAAGAACTGGTTAATTCACTTTCACTCTGATTATTCACTCAGAATGGAAGAGAATAATTAGAAGTCATACAGAAGAAGAGGAGTAGGTATGCATATAGAGATATAACTGGTTTTTAACTTGGAAAATATTAACAAAGACCATAGTGAGTGCAGAGATAAAATAAGCAATTAAGATGAGGTATAATGTACACTACAATAAGTAGTTCCTTATAAATTCACATTATTAAAAGACCAGAAGTCGACCTGAATGGTCTGATTTATATCTTCTGGCAGCTCTCCTCTCAAAATATGTTATACCCTTCAATGTCTATTCCTGTTAGTAATCATATCCTTTTAATCAGGTTTCACTGATCCTAATCATATCTTGACAGCACTGAAGGAAGGAGTCTAGAGCAGAGTAGCTAAGATAATATTAAGTCTCTCAAATGTTATCTACTCTCTCGTACATAACATACAGCCCCAAACTGATTTCCTTTCCAATTACTGCATTTCTATATAGAAAAAATTTCTATATATATAATGCACTGTCAGTATTCTCATTACCTACATATTTATTATTCTCTCTTCACTCATAGAAGAAAGACAAAATTAAAATGCTGTTTGGAAATGCTCAAAATTCATTTGAGAAATTATAAAGAGAATGACAAATTAGTTAAAAGATCAGAAAGAGAAGATAAGAGGAATTACATGAACAGCATGGCAGAATAAGCAGAGAACGATGCAGACCATATTGAAAAACTATACTACGAAGCGGCAAGGAAAATGTGCTCTCTAAAAGAAACAAATGCTATAAAGTATAAGTGTGTTATTAACTGAAGAGGATAAAATTGTTGAAAGTTGCAGAAAGCACTCTAATGAGATTTTTAAATGCAGAAAACAACATAATTGACATAATAAGTTCAATAATGCAGGAACCTCCTATAAGTATAGATTTAAAGATCATATTAGAATCACTATCTAAAAATGAAATCATGAATTTATGTAATAGAGAAGATGAAAAGTGGAAAGACATGTAGCCATGATACTATAGAAATAGAAATAGACAATTAAAGAAATCGCTGCTGATAAATTGCAAGCGATCTTTAATAATGTATCAGAGGCTGAAAAGATACTCAGACAATGGGAAGCAGCAATGATAACTATGATTCTAAAGAAAGGAGAGCTCATTAAATGTGAAATTTGGAGGGGAATTAGTCTATTGTGATACCTACAAAAATATTTTTGTTTTTAAATTTAATAAACAAGATTAAAAGTGCAATAGAAAACATATTAAGGCATGAGCAAGTTGGTTGTACTGTAGGTAAAAGTACTATGCATCACATTTTTATTTTAAGGAATATAACTGAATATAGTATAGAAATTAGGATCTCCTTATACCTAAATTTTTATAGATTTTGCCAAAGCTTTTGAACAGTATCGATAAAGTGACATTATAGATGATTTCATAATGAAGCTATGGAATTCCTGACAAATGTGTGAGAATAACAAATGAAATCTATGAAGAAAGCAAAAGTTGTGCTTTCTGCAAACTGTTCTGACATTGCTGTGCAATGCCAGTCTTTGATGTTGTTGAAAGTTTATTTTTCACTTGGTTAGACTATAATAAATTTAGTTTAATCCTTTATCCAAGTGAACAAACAAAGTTTGCACCTGAAGGTATCTTCAGGACTGGAGTAAGGTAGTAACACTGGGCAACTCGTTGCAAAGGTGGACCAAGTTAACATCACTCCTATCTCAGTATCTCCCATAATGCAAAACACATCTCCTTGCGGATATGTATAATGTTATGCTTTAAGGGAAGGGCCACTACCCAGACTAGTTTCGACCTTTATTGAGGTCTCTTCAGTGGGAGCCAGGCCCAGAAGTGGAGATACCAGGCAGAAGCAATAGCGAGATCATCTTTACCTATAGGAGTTGCCAAAAGGTGTGCCACCTTTTTAATAAATTACTCTGGATTTAGAGAAAGATGTTGAAAGTTTATTTTTCACTTGGTTAGACTATAATAAATTTAGTTTAATCCTTTATCCAAGTGTGAGCAAACAAAGTTTGTGCCTGAAAGTATCTTCAGGACTGGGGTAAGGTAAACTTTGTTTGCTCACACTTGGATAAAGGATTAAACTAAATTTAGCTTTGATGTTGTCTTTCCATTGCAGTCGTGGCCTTCCTCCCCTTCCCTCCACCATCCTCTGCAATACTATTCTGGGAAGCTCTCCAGAAGAACCCCCCCTCATCAAAAGTCCTGCAAAAGTTACTTTTCTTCTTTGGATATTAGCAGTGGTGAGCTATGGAAATTTTAACAAAAGGCTCGAATCTTCGAGCAAAAAAGCCGTATTTCTCACAAAAACATTTATTAATACAGCAGCTTACGTACAAATTCCAATCAAAAAGTGTTAGAGGACAATCAACCATTCACGATCTAAACATGAAATAATTTCACACAATCGACTGTGTTAATTTATCTTACATAAGAAAAACATTTTTTAAGTATCAAAATATAATAAGAATGAAATCTTTTATAATCTTTTATAAAACATTTGATTGGCTACTGGTTTTACCATACGATTGGCTACCAGAAGGGAGAAGGGTAAAGATAGCACATGCACTTATTTTATTTTCAAACTTGGGCGCATTCGTTATAGACGTGTTGAAACAATAATTCCAAATAATCTATACACTGCCAAATAGACTAATTTTTGTTAGGTTACCATATGAGTTTGTAGTTTAATGTTTCAAAAAAAATTTTTTTTTTTTTTTGAAAAAATAAAAAAGTAAAAAAAAGAACAAGGGCTCGCAAATTTGAGAAAAAATTAACAAAGGCCTCGCGCGAGACCCTTATAGCTCACCACTGGATATTAGCCATATAGTCTTTTTTCACCTTGAATCTTTTAAGAACCTCTTCATTGCTCACTCTTTCAGTCCAGTTGATACAATCCATTTTACTCAAGCACTACATTTCAAATGCATTCAATTGGTCACTCATCTCCTTATTGATCATCCAGGACTCACATCCATATGTCCCCACGCTCCAGATCATTGTCTCGAGGATTCTTACTTTTAACTGTTTATTCAGATTTCTGTTTCTAATATGTGGTATATTTGGAAAAATGCTGCTTTTGCTTTTTTAATTCTGTTCTTAATTTCATAATTAGATTTATTGTCATCTGTTATATAACTTCCAAGGTATTCAAAACTTTTTACAGTCTCTATTCTTTGTCCATTCAAAGTGATTTCCATCCTATCATTTCCTTTCCTTGAAATCTTCATCACTTTTGTCTTCTGAACGTTTATTTTCATTTAATATCTCTCATTTCCAACCCTGTTCAGTCTATTCAAAATTCTTTGCAAACCTTTCTCTGTTTTGCTCATAAGTACAATATCATCTGCATATCTTATATTGTTTATCGGATGTCCATTTATCTTTATTCCATTCTTCAGATCTTCCAAGGCCTCCCTTATCATCCATTCAGTATAGACATTAAAAAGATGTGGGGATATCCCATTATGGGGATTCATTCAGTATCCTCTCCTTCAAATCTAACCCTGGCTTCTTGAGTTTTATATATTCTGAACAACAGTCTGATAATTTTTTCATCTATTCCTATTTTATGCAAAATATCAAATAAAATAGGGCGATTAACATTATCGAAAGCTTTTTCATAATCCACAAAGCATAGATATAAATCTTTATTGCACTCAATCCTTCTTTCTCCCAATATCCGTAGTGTTGTAATAGCTTCCCTGGTTCCCCCGTTTCTCCTGAAACCAAACTGTGCTTCATTTAATTCTCTCTCTCTTTATCATCTGTTCCATTCTTCTAATATATTATGTTGATTAGGACTTTTGCAACATGCTAATCAAGCTGATAGTTCTATGCTTATTGCAATCCATCATTCCTGTAGTCTTGGGAATAGGAATAAAAACAGATCTTACAACGTCTTTAGGTATTTTAGCCTCCTCCAGACTTCTACTAAAGATGATGGATAGAAGTTTTATTCCTTCCTTTCCCAATGCCTAAGGCATTGGGAATTAAGCAGCTCTCCTTGAATATCACCCACTCCTGGAACTTTTCTATTCTTTCCTATCAATAGCTATGCCAGTGTACTATATGGTAATACGGATTAAATATATGGGAAAATGACAAAGAAACAGAAAGCTAAATTAAATGAACGAGAAGATTTGTACAATGATGATGGACTGAACTTAAATGGATTAGAAGTTGCTACAGTTTCTACAATGATGTCCAAAAGCTAAGAATGAACTACATTTTTACCTGTATATGAAAAAATTTTCATGACTACAGAGAAGTGTGGACATAAATATTTATTACCAGCATGCTACTAAATTATATTACACACACACAAAAATGCATTATAAATTTCATACAAATTAAATTGCAATATGTTTTTGGCAAAAGATACAAATTTCCTAAGGCCATAGTTAAAGAATTATTGTACAGTGCAGAGAGATATTTCAGTATGGAATATGTCCACTGTGATCTGCAATGCAGCTCTCATAATGTCATACCATACTTGGAACCAAGTTGATTCAGGAGTTCTTGAGCAAGAATAAGGCCTTGTTTGTTTTCTGAAGGAAAATTTCAAGCAGCAATACATCTCCCTATTGCATCCCAAACATGTTCTATGGAGTTGAGATCTGGGAGCATGCCGGCCATTTGATTTGATTAATATCCTCAGTCTCCAGAAGTATCTTCACTGCTCGTGTACAATGTGGTGTGGCACTGTCATCCATAAAAATGAATTCTTCACCTACAGCACCACGGAACAATCGAATATGACGTCTGAAGAACTTTGTTGCAATACTGTTCACTGGTCACAGTCCCTTTTTTCCAGCACTTGTAGCTCGGTGCATCCATTAAGCATAATGTCTCCCCACACCATGACCCAGCACTGTTGTATCTATCCATTTCAAGAATCTCACGACAGTAAACAGTAGCACTATCATGCCAGATCAATTAGAATCATAGGAAAGACTAAAACAACTCTCATCTGTAAAGAGTATATTAGCCCATTGGTGTCTTATCTAATTTTTATGGTAGGTCTATATGCCTGAAGACTATAGGTCTTCAGGTATATAGACCTACACGTTGCAGACGTCTTGCCACAGTTTGTCAAGATACCCAGGTACTGTGCTTGAATGGAGTCGACTTGCAAGCTGACCTACATAAATACATATTATTATTATTATTATTTATGTATCCAAAGAGTCAAAAAGACTCATCGCTGGAGGTCCTTCCTAGGAAACACAAAGTCTATCAAGACTCATCGCGGGAGGTCCCTCCTAGAAAACACAAAGTCTATCACACAACTCCTTAAACTAAATGACTGCTCTTCACCACTCTATCAGGCAATGCATTCCACGGTTCAACCACCCTCCATGCAGAGAACCACTCCTCACCCTCTTTCAAACAGTTTCCTTTCTTAACTTCCAGGGATGGCTCCTTTTCATCACTCCTTTCCACTGTTCCACCAAGCAAAAGAACTCCCCAGTGTCAACTCTGTAATCACCTCTCAACAGTTTAAAAGTCTCAATCATATCACCTCTCCTTCTTCTATCCACCAAACTCTGCAGTCCACATTCCCTCAGCTGATCCTCATAACTAACACTGTACAGTCCTGAACCGTCTTTGTACCATCTCCACAGTTAATTTATCCCCTTCAAATCCCTGGGACCAAATCTGAGAACAATAGTCTAAGTGTGGCCTGATCAGGGTCTTATATAACGGAATGATAACTCTTTTATTCTTGCAGCAATCCTCTGTGTTACCTTCACCACCTTTGCAATATGTTCCCTGAATTTCAGCTTTCTATCACTCATCGACCCCAAGTCTCTTGTCTCCCCTACTTCCTCCAGTACATCTCCTCCGATCGAGTATGCAGCCTCCCATATGTATACCAAACTTCAAGACTTTACATTTTGCTGCATTAAACCAACATCCCAATTCATTTGTCCATTTGTCTAGCTTATTCAAATCATCTTGTAGGGCTACTGTAAAAATAATCATAATTTAAAATTCTGAATATTTTTACATATTGTTTATGTTAGTATGTTTATTAGTTTTAGTTTCATAACACGCATTGTCGGCACTTGCGATGTGCCTGTTATTGAAATTGTTTTTGTCAAAATGAAATGTAAAGCAGTTAAAAATTTATGTGCTTACCGGATTTGAATAGTTGTATTACTTTAAACAATTTATTTGTAATTTAAAATATTAAGTTGTGTTTTATGAAGACATTCTCTTGTCGCTAACGGAGACAACCTGTCAGACGTTATAGCTAGCTTCTTGCTTGCTAGTTTCATAGAGTGTGCATGCTCACCGAGAAGTTTGATGTGTGATTAACAGTTGACAAGGAGAGCATTCGGTATCGAAGTAACGGGGAGTAAACAAGAGAGTGTTCAGAAGGAAATAAGAACACAAACCGGCAGATATTTAGATTTGGAGGAAATTGAGTTTTTTTATGTGACAGTCGGAGGAAAATTAATAGTATATTCCGAAAAAGGAATCGTGGAACTATGAAGTTTCAAAGTGGAACAAGTATTGATAAATAAAAGAAAATATTGCTATAGATCGTTTTAAAAGGAATATTCGAGAAAACGCTAATTGGAAGATTCATAGGAGATTCTGAAAAGGGAATGTAGAACTAGAATGTTTTAAAGTGGGAGAGTTAAGACTGCCAATAAGCATATGTGAATAAAAGAAGAAATTGCTATTTACGTTCTAAAGGAATGTTCAAGAAAACTCTGATTAGGAACTTTCATCTGTCTTAAGGATGCTGAACTAATTATTATTTCTATTGGAAAGGAGACAGAATTGAGTCAGGAAGAATTAATGTGTGCTATATGAGTGATGAGAAAGGATCCTATGAAAATGAAGAATAAAGTCATATGTCTTCGGAGAAGGGTTTTGAAACAGAGAGAAACTGACTATGAACATTTTGTCATTGTGCAAACAAAGTGTTTAGTCTAGTCTTAAGTGTAAGTTTATTTTTAAAAGGCCTTGGATCCAATTAAATTTGTAGTTAGTTATGTAACTGTTTGAAGTGTATATATATTAAGTGTTTGTGTTTTATTAAATGTGTTTATTTTGGTCTTGAGTCAGTGATTTTTTTGGATTCTGAAAGCAATAGTAAAAAAGAGGTCATTGAACCAATCGGATTGAACCCTTGTGCATGTATAGGTACACTCGGAAATATAAAAAAAAATTGTTAGAAACAGAGATTAAATAATACAATTAATCTCATAACACTACCACATCTGCATTATTACTAACAACCCTTCCCAGCTTCACATCATCCTCAAACAACTGAATATCCCCCTGCAATCCACTGACAATGTCATTGATATAACGGTTAAATAATATAGGTCCCAGTACTCAGCCCAGTGGGACTCCACTTGTAACCCTCTGCCTCCTTGAAACTGCCCCACCATACACAACTCTCTGATACCAATTGGACAGCCAATCCTGAATCCAGTTGACCAACCTGACATCAAAACTCATGTGCTGCAACTTAAATATCAGCTTATTATGTGGCACCCTGTCAAATGCCTTCGCTAAATCCAAGAAAATGGCAGTATATGCCTTTCCCTCATCTACTGCTCTTGTAACTTTATTATAAAAGGCTAGCATATTACTAAAACAAGAGCACCCCTTCACAAATCCATCTTGACTCTCACAGATAACATTACCCTCATCTGCCCAATGCTGTATATGGTCCCTAACTAATAAATGATCAGCCCTCCATTACCAGTAATCCTATTCACAGTTTTGCTGATGATAGTATTTTGCATTCTTCATACTCATTTGACAAATCATGCAATGCTCAGACAAATCTCAACTTCAAGATCATTTTCAACCAGTGCCTCATAATGACCTCATACCATCCTTCAATGGGGTGAGAAGAAGCTGGTCACCTTCAATGCCACTAAAACACAGTCTTGCTTTTTCGCTTGCAAAAAAGGATTTTCAGCTCACCAACTCCTATTCTTAGCAATACACAAATCACCAAACAGGATCAGATTTCTCTCTGTGTGTGGACTGACATTTACCTCCAGTAAATGTCAGTCCTAGATATGATGCATTTCTCCTAGCATAAATGCATCATATCAATAGCTTTCTTATCATCTAAAAAAATTAGGCATTCATTTCTTACAAGATGCTACTTTTCACCCACCCAGTCACTATCTCTGTATAAATCCTTAATCCACCATCAATATAATACTGTTCACATGTTTGGGGTGATGCACTTGAAACATCCCTAAAAATTTTACACACACAAACTGACTTCAACTTTCCTCTAATAGATGCAATTTAGCTCTGTATCTGTTTCTACAGTTACTTCCCATGGCCAATGCCGAATTGAACTGGCAACCACCATTCTTCCACTTTCTGCTGGAAATGTCAAACAAGAGCATTCCCTACCCAGAATCCTCTTTTCAGTGCAACTGCAAAAATGCCAAACTTGTTTTTTAATTCTGTCTTCTGGAACATCCATCCTCATTAAGTATTTCTAAACAACTGCAACCTACAACTCTTCAAGAAACATGCCAATAAATTTCTTCTTTCTCAATCCTTACCTGCACTCTACAAATGGCACTGATGTGCTTACTGGTTCTCAACTTCTCGCATATGAGATCAATAAAAAAAAAGAAGTCAAACTACTGTCTCTTTCTACTGGCATTTACTCATTTTCAACACATTACTCCCATTCTTGCTAAAACTGGAAATATTAGAATTCAAATCTTCCAACTTCCTATTTCCGGCATTTCAGAACTTTCAAAATAATTTGTTAAAATTTAAAAATTCAAAGCAACAAATATAATTAATTAAGATTAAAATAAAATTAAGTGCAAGAAACTTTTTTCTTTTGCATTATAAAAATTATTTCACTACTTTTAAGTCATGATCTGTCTTAAAATCCACTTGTAGTTGAGAGTTGCTTGTTTGTAGCTGGTCCAACGTCGACTTTTCCAAAGCAGCATATTTTCTCAGTCTCATAGTTAATTCCTGCACCTGTGCAACAACAGACAAAATGATTAATAAACCTTCATACTACGATCACAATTTAGCCAGTCTGTTAATTTTATATAAATACAGGGTGTTCGGGATAAATTTGACAGTTTCGTAAGGAAAAAGAAAATCTTCTTTGTATCTATTAAATTTAATGAATTGACAAAAAAACATTACAGGCAGAGTTAATTACAATACTATCAACAAGATTTACTCAAAATAACCACCATTAGCATCGATCACAGCTTCAATTTTGCTTCGGAACCTCGAACAAGCTGATGCTACAGTCTCCCTGGGAAGGGCTGCAAAAACTGTTTTAATTTTATCCATTAACTGGGCTTTTGTATTACTGGAAGTGCGATTGGTGTCTTTTTCAACTGCGCCCCATACAAAATAATCCATGGGGTTAAGGTCTGGGGAGTTTGGAGGCCAAACATTTGGACTGGTGAAGTCGTAGAAATTTTCAGACAACCATTTTTGACTTTTCCCAGAGGTGTGGCAAGGGGCCGAATCCTGCTGCCATACATACGGCCTACCATTGGCTACCCTTGTTATCCAAGGCTTGACTACAGTTAGCAACTCCACGAACAAAGCCCGAATTCCAATGCCAGGGTTCTTCAACACCTGTTCCTGCAGATTTGCGAGGAATTCTGCTGTACGAACGCAATCAGATCGTCTGCTAGGGATCTTTCTTCTTGCTACATCCTCGTAGTCACCATTGCAAGTCTCTAGTTCATGCCTGATTGTTTTTACTGTATTCAGGGAGCATTGGGCAGCAGTCGTAATATCCTTATTTTGATGGCGGGCACGAATCATCATGATACAAGTTATTCTCTTCCATGATTCAGGTGGGTTCCAGCTATCCATCCTTTCTGACATCTTGTATATGAATGAAGAAGGGTCCAAACTTTTAAATGAAGAGAAGTGTGTGTTAATACATGTAACTTACGGAAAAATATAATTAATTATAAATATGTCAAATTTATCCCGAACACCCTGTATATATATAAAATTAGGCATTCATTTCTTACAAGATGCTACTTTTCACCCACCTTTATATATATATATATATATATATAAAGAGAGAGAGAGAGAGAATTAACAAATAGAATTAGAAAAAAAAAGTATACATATATCCCCCCCCCCAAGTTATCTTCAGTATGAATAAACTGCAATCCAGACACACAAACAAACATGAAACTAATTAAACAATGTGAGTTAAATTGGCTAGAAGTGGATACAGAGGTGAGTCCACAGCAAGACTATTTCTGTCTTGTTCTTCTTAAAAGAAGAATGTGTTTTGTGTGTAACGTTTGAGCAGTAAGATGGTAGCTAGTGGGAAAATATTTCAAAGCAGATCTGAAGTTTCATCTCTGAGGACAATTGTAAACAGATTTGTGATATATAGTCATGCTAGAAAGCAAGCTTTAGATGTCAAAAAAGTACCTCAAAATGGGTAAGGGTACAAGATGATCAACAAAATCTTGCAACCTCTACCACAAAATAAGTAAGAATACAAAGATGCTGTAACTTTTATATCTATCCAACATGTAATGGATAAAATTTCTGAAATACTTCAGCATGACATAAAAGGAGCTTTCATCCCACTATGCAAGGGCTCAAGATTTTTACATCCTCCTAAACCTCCTCATTCATCCCTTAAAAAATACGGGATTTATAAAATCAACTATTTCTGCAGAATGTGCAGAATAAACAGAATGATCCAAAAAAAATATGCATGTTAGAACATGTTAAAGATGTAGAAAAGAAGAGAGAACACAAATCGAGATTAAGTCAGGTTATTTAATTTTTAGTTATAAAAGCTAATCAATTTGTTCCTTTGAACTCTAATGCTGAATTCTCCTGTCAATTCAGCTATGACCAAAACATAAGCTAGTAAGTACAAGGTACATGACTCATATCTTGCAATTCATTTTTAATGCAGTTAACTGATCCTCTCTTCTTTCCCTGATGATATTCATGTAACATTGAATTAATTATATTGGAGTTTTAATAAATTCTATATTTTTCCTACATGTGTTAACTGTCTAAGTGTATAGCCATAATAACAATGTTTGAAATGCTTCAATAATAACACTGTTCGAAATAGTGGATATTAAAAATTCAACATTATTTCAAAGCCAAATATATGTAGAAACTGAAAGTTTCAAAAATTTGGCCAGAGAGCTTATGAGAATACAATCTCAGTATCAGAGTTGCCTTAGCTTACACTACTTAAAAGAACATGAGTGCCACCCAAATCTTTGTATTCACCTTTTATTAGTGGATATAATAGGGCTTCAGTGGCCTGACAGCTATTTTGAACTAGTTGGTTCTCTTCAGAGACCAGGCAGGAACCTTAAGCCAGCAAAAATTCGCTAATAAAAGGTGAATGCAGAGATGATTGGGGCACTTGTGTTCTTTTAAGTAGTACAATTTAAGGCAACTCCAATGGCATTGTATTCTCATAAGCTCTCTGGTCAGAATTTTGAAACTTTCATAGTTTCTACACATTCGCTTTGAAATACTGATTTTTTATAATTATATTAAATTATACAGAAATAATGGATTTTTAATATTCACTATTTATATACTTTATTTTAGAAGTACAGAATGGATTTAGAAAAGGACGATCATGTATAGACCCGACCTTTTGCCTAAAAGAGAAAAGAAGAGAATACAATTCAGAAACACATATTGCATTTATTGAGTTTGAAAAAGCATTTGACAAAGTTAAAAGAAGCATTTTATTTAACATATTAAAAGAAAGACAAATACCAAATAATATTCTAAAAGCTGTCATAAGTATATATGAAAATAATCAAATACAAATAAGATTAAATCATGAGCTATCGTTAGGGGAGACAGTGGCAGATTAAGGATAGTTGGGGCCCCTAGGCAAATTATATTTGGGGCCCCCCAAAATAATAATAATAATAATAAAAAAATAAAAGTTAGGTGGCAAATAAATGAAATTTTGTACTTTTGAATTTTTTGAACTTCTGGATTTTTCTGCCTGTTAAAGGATGATAAATAATAAAACATTTTATTTTTATTTTTTAATTTTTTTATCAGTTTTTTTTACAATTTTACAAAGATTTTTTTACTTGCACTACACTCAAATAATGAAAACACGAAAAGTTATTTTTAAAACAAACACCTCACTCTTACACGATTCAATAACAAATAAAGTTAAGGAGCAACCAGGCGAAACTTCCTATCTCGGCAATGTAATCAGTTTTCATGGCCTCGAAGCTGTCAACAGCGCGACATTGGTAATGCGGTTTAATTTAAAGTGTAGATAGCGCGCACTGTTCAAAATACAAAATACGAAGCTTGTCAACTAGTGCCAACATTGGTATTGCAGCATTATTTAAAGCATAGATAGTGCGTGCTGTTCAAAATACATATTAAAATGTATGATAATATTTGGTTTATAGATCAAGTGTTGATAAGACATTGGTAATGCGGTTTAATTTAAAGTGTAGATAGCGCGCACTGTTCAAAATACAAAATACGAAGCTTGTCAACTAGTGCCAACATTGGTATTGCAGCATTATTTAAAGCATAGATAGTGCGTGCTGTTCAAAATACATATTAAAATGTATGATAATATTTGGTTTATAGATCAAGTGTTGATAAGACATTGGTAATGCGGTTTAATTTAAAGTGTAGATAGCGCGCACTGTTCAAAATACAAAATACGAAGCTTGTCAACTAGTGCCAACATTGGTATTGCAGCATTATTTAAAGCATAGATAGTGCGTGCTGTTCAAAATACATATTAAAATGTATGATAATATTTGGTTTATAGATCAAGTGTTGATAAGACATTGGTAATGCGGTTTAATTTAAAGTGTAGATAGCGCGCACTGTTCAAAATACAAAATACGAAGCTTGTCAACTAGTGCCAACATTGGTATTGCAGCATTATTTAAAGCATAGATAGTGCGTGCTGTTCAAAATACATATTAAAATGTATGATAATATTTGGTTTATAGATCAAGTGTTGATAAGAATTTATTAACTCAATCAACTAGTTTCGCCATACTTTAACTGTAGGCATCTTCAGGGCACAGACATATAAGCATAAAACAATCTCACAATTATGAGTAACTGTAACTGACAAGAATAATTACAAATAAAATGGCATCGAACGTGAGTGAAACACGTATCGTGTGTACAAGATTAACTAGTTGTTGCTAAGGAACTTTCTGAAGTTTGTATTGAAGTTCATTTCTTGTATATTTAGGGACCTAATTAAGGTTTTCCATATCTCTGGGAGTATTACACCTTGATTTCTGTTAAGGTTAACTCTAGAACGAGCGACTGTGGCAGCTTCTTTGAAAATTCTTGAATGGTAGTTTTCCTCTACGTAAGGGGAACAGCTTTTGTTCCACTCAATGACATGGTTAGTTGTAGAGAAATGAGAGGATAGGCCAGAAATGTCCTGTCTGTTGTTTTTGACGTAGTCAATGTGTTCCTTTCGCCTGATTTCGAGGCTTCTTGAAGTCTGTCCGATGTAACTTGAGTCACATGAGCATGGAATATTATAAACTCCAGCATATTTATAGAAAGGATGGTTGTCTTTTGGAGATCTTAGTAGTTTACGAATAGTTTCTATTGGTTTGAATGTTACTCTTATTTTGTGTGGTTTGAGGAGGCTGGTGAGCTTGTTGGAGATGCCACTTACATATGGAATTGCAATAGTTTTTATATATTGAATATCTTCTTGTTCTTTTTGTGGTGGTTCAGAGAAAAGGATTAATTAGGTCCCTAAATATACAAGAAATGAACTTCAATACAAACTACAGAAAGTTCCTTAGCAACGGCTAGTTAATCTTGTACACACGATACGTGTTTCACTCATGTTCAATGCCATTTTATTTGTAATTATTCTTGTCAGTTACAGCTACTCATAATTGTGAGATTGAATTTTATGCCTATATGACTGTGCCCTGAAGATGCCTACAGTTAAAGTATGGCGAAACTAGTTGGTTGAGTTAATAAATTCTTATCAACACTTGATCTATAAACCAAATATTATCATACTATTCATAGGATCAAGAAAATAAACCTTCATTACGTATTAAAACGTAATGATTGTTTTGAAAAAATGTTCGCTTAAAATATACCTAAATGAAATAATAATAAAATGGAATAAAAATTTCCATCAAGGTATTAAACTTTCTCCTACTGTGAACTTAAACACTCTCCTTTTTGCCGATGACCAAATAATAATTACAAATTCTGAAGATAACTTACAGAAAGCTATTTTAGATCTAAATAAGATAGCCATAACCTTTGGCTATCTTATTCACTTGATATGATATTATCAACAGTAACATCAAAAACTATGGCCTTTAAAGGACAAGATCCAGCAAGAACTATAACAATAATAGATAACAAGATCTTAGAACAGGTAAATTCATTTAACTACTTAGGATGTATGATCACATATGAAAAGGAAAAAGATATAAACGTAAAAATTGCAAAATATTTAAAAATAACAGGTGTAATTAACTCTATATTTAATCCAAACCCAGTTCAAAAACAAACCAGACTAAAAGTATACAATACATTAGCCCTACCAGTCTTATAGTATGGAAGTGAATTATTTGACATCTCCAGGGAGTCCAAGGACTCATCGAGGGAGGGCATGTGCTCTACAGCACTGACTCCACCAACTGACCGCAACTACACTGATGCCATCTATTGCCGACCACCACCACTACTGGTATTTCCACAGACAATCACAAACATCCATGCCTGTGGCGGGATTCGAACCCACAGCCTTTTAGGTGAAGAGTGGATACGCTAACCACAATACCAGCTTTTTTTTTTTTTTTTTTATCAACTTCTGCAATTATTTACATCATAATGAATTATATATACAATATATACAATTGTTATACCATTATTTCAATCGAAGTTTCATTTTATATTATATCATCATATTATAATGTAGTTGTTACATGTTAGCTTTTTTTTTTTTTTTTTTTTTTAAATATACAGTTAATTATATTTACATACCATATATATAATTATATATCACACTTATTATATATTTAACAATCTATATATTCTACAAGATAAATCATATATACATCTGTACAGCGAAATAACATTCACATGCAATGAAGTAGGAGATCTGTTCCAAGTGACTCAGGTGCTGTTTCCTCTGATGGAGGTGGAGAGTTAGTATCCTTCCACATTTACTTCCGATTTGCCCCATTTCCACTAGGAGTGATGAAGGTGTCGTTCTGTTGTTGGTTGGAGGGTTCTTCTGATGTAAGGTTGGAGGTTAAGTGTGTCCATTCTTCTGTAGTCATTCTTCTAGACTGGACTGAATTGGTAATCTCCTCCTGGATGTAGTGATGTAATTTCGATATTGTTCCGAGACTGTCTTCCCTTCCATACGCTTGGTCACACCTGTGAGCCCAAATTGCGTACATCACTAACCATATCATTCTGACTTAAAATTTCCTTATGCATTTAAAGAAATGTGCTCCCTTTATTACTCTTCAAATTCTGATAACCACTTCTGATAACCAAATCTGAGAACAATAGTCCAAGCGTGGTCTGATCAGAGACTTATACAATGGAATGATAACCCTCTTATCTCTGCAGGTCAGTGTCCTTCTCATAATAGCAGCAATCCTCTGTGTTACCTTCACCACCTTTGCAATATGTCCCCTAAACTTCAGGTTTCTATCAATCATCAACCCCAGATCTCTTGTCTCCCTTACTTCCTCCAGTATAACTCCTCCCATAGAGTATGCAGCATCCCATCGATGTTTCCCAAACCTCAAGACCTTACATTTTGCTGCATTAAACTGACACCCCCATTCATTTGCCCATCTATCTAGCTTATTTAAATCCTCTTGCAGGGCTACCACATCTGCACTATTACTAATAATCCTTCCCAGCTTCGCATCATCTGCAAACAACTGAATATCCCCCTGCAATCCACTGGCTATGTCATTGATATAAAGGTTAAACAATATAGGTCCTAGTACTGAGCCCTGTTGGACCCCACTTGTAACCCTCTGCCTCTTGGAAACTGCTCCACCATACACAACTCTCTGATACCTATCAGACAGCCAATCCTGAATCCAGTTGACCAATCTGACATCCAGACCCATGTGCTGCATTATTTATTTACGTTGCCAAAATGAAGTTGTGTGGCACTTTCTTTGTTAATTACTATTATACACCAATTGAGAGTTCACTTATGAAAAATACAAATCTCTTACACTGGATTTCTTTGGTATTGAATGAGAGTTTTGCTCTCTTCAGCTTCCATTGATGCATGTCTGCTGAAGTGTCTCAATCACTTCATTCCAGTGGATGCCTATGGTATAGCTTCTCTTTAGATGTCTACATCTTTTCTTGTTCAAATGCAGCCCACCTCTCATTCTCCCATGCAGTTCTCTTCTAGTTTTAAACTCATTCACAATTAGGCATCCACATAATCCAAATTCTCTTTCAACACCCCAAAGTTGACATTTATTAACACTGTCTATCAAGTGAATCTTTTTACAATGATAATTGATTAGGTTTGGCACAAAAGCACATTAAGTGGGGTCCGATTTTATGGCCTATCTTCTTTCTTTTCACCAAGGTTTCCTGTTTGTTTCTCTTATCACACATTATACATGAAAGTATAGTATGAGAGGACAGATCTTCCAAAGATCATTTGGAAGAAGTGAGAAAGAAAAGTGAGAGAGTAAAAATCTGTAGATTTGCTATGGAGAGACAAGAGTACCGAGTTAAGAAGGAGGGCTATGATGACAATGATTCAATGCGCAGGCTGTGTAGAAATGGATGCAAGGTTTTAGATGTGTAGAGTATGTCTGATGGGAGAAAAGACTTGTATAAGAGCCTTCATTTGAATGGATTTGGCATCAGAGGCCTGGAAAAATCACTTCTTGGGATCAGACCTAATGCAGAGAGTCAGGGAAACTCAGTCATCATGGGAGGAATGGCAGGAATGTGCGTCAAAGTTTAGCGATGGTATACATATGTGATAAATATATAAATGTCACTGAACATAGCTATGCAGAGTAAAAACTATATGCTTTAGATTCAGACCTTTTCAGTGTGTCTGGGAGGGAAAAGAGAAAGTTGTAAAACAAGGCCAAGCAGTTGAAAGTTTTTTCACTTGGTTATACTATAAACTAAAGATGTCACGAAATTATATTCTTGGCTTCATCCTTTATCCAAGCATAGGCAAACAAACTTTGCACATGAAGTTACTTTACAACTGGGCTACTTGCATATAGAGGAGACAAATTACTTTATATCAATTGCCTTAGTATCTCATAATGCAATGCACATATTCTAACAGACAAGTAGAATTCTGTACATTATGAAAAGGGTCACTACCTAGACAGATTTCAATGTTCATTTAGGTCTCATCAGTGGAAGCCAGATCCAGAAGTGATACCATGGTTGGAGTAATGCAGAAGTCATATTTCCATATACAAGTTGTCAAAAGGTATCACACCTTATTACCTAAATACTCTAGATTAGAGATAGATGGTGAAAGTTTTTTTTTTTTCACTTGGTTATACTATAAATTAAAGATGCTAAGAAATTATATTCTTGGTTTCATTCTTTATCCAAGTGTAAGCAAAAGGATTTTTTTTCTTCTGGAAACTTGAGTTTCTTATCCTGAATACATGAAAATCAGCCAGAGAATGCACATAATTTACATACAAAAATAGTGGGGAGCAGATGGTAACTGTGTGGAGCAGAGTCCTTGGAGGAACTACTTAATAATAATACTATTGCTCTTGCTTTATTTTAAACTAATGAAGTATCTATTAACCATCAACTTAAGCACAACATAAAAACTCGACTAATGAATGAACGCTAGGTTGAATTTCTTACTGACAATTATTTATCAATGCTGTCAATCAGCTCAAAATCTTCTTACTTATGCCACTCATGCCTGGACAAATGCAGTTAGCATTAGTAATATTCCTGTTCTCCAGAAGAAATGTGAGAAGGGGAGATCATTGTTGAACATCTGAATAGATTTAGAAAAGAGCAGAGAAATTACCACAGCCAATACTGATGAACAGTGACAATAGAAATGTCAGTAGAAAATGCACATAGTATAAACTGAATGTTTATGTGAAAGAGAATGAAACTGAGTGAATCAGTGAGATGGTTCATTAATCAACCTAATTATCTTTTTCTATAGTGAGTCAGTGATTTTTAGGGAACTCTTAGGATACCAAATTTCAATGGATGGGATTCATTGGATGAGTTTTGATTTGTATAGTTGTGATTGAGTCAGGAACTCTTAAGGAACATTTTTAAGGAACTCTTATGCCCAGCACTAAATTTCAATGGATGGTATTCAGTGACTATTCAATGGGTGAATGGATTTTCATCTATGTAGTTGTAGTGAAGCAGTAGGGAGTATAACATTACAGAGCACAAACATGCCACAATCTAGGTTCACATACCTAGGATCATGTGTCCAAAGTGATGGATACCTGGACTCAGAACTCACTAGGAGGATCCAATCAGAACGGATAAACTGGAAAAGGTTTCAAGTATTTTGTGTGATATAAAAGTGTCTAGCAAGTTAAAAGGAAGGGTCTACAAAATCCTAGTAAGACTAGTACTGATGTATGGCAGTAAAACCTGACAGATGACAGAGATGAATGCTGAGACTTGCAAGTGGTATAACAAGATTGGACAGGATCAAAAACTCACTGATCTGGGGGGGGGGACAAAGAATATAACCCAAGCATCTGGGTAGTTTGGGAAATCAATGCTGAGGTGGTTTGGTCTGTTACGAATTGAGACAAAAGCTATGTAATGAGAGTGCTGGATATGAAGTTGGTGGTCAAAAGAAGTAAAGGGAGACCACAGACTAGAGGAGAACATAGCTTAGACAGAACTGAATAGGGGGCATTGATCCACTGCAGTAACCCCACTCAAGTGGGATTGAAGCTGAAGAAGTAGACAGAGTAAATAGTTTTTCAGAGGTAAATTAATGCAAAGAGCAAAAGATAAAATTTTAATTTCTTCAGTGCTGAGGAGTCAATACATGTTTTATTTATATCAAGAAAAATGGGAGGTTAGAGTTATCCCACTTTTTTAGTAAGGGGTTGTTTTAGGATCAATGTTGAAGAGGATTTTACAGAAAACAGTGGAAGATCAGGAGAGAATCAGAGGTCATCCCTGGAAGCTGTATAAGGAGGGTGTGAGCAGGGGAGTGAGAAGCAGGTTTTTTGCATGCAGAGTTGTGAATGATTGGAATGCCTTGATTGAGAGTGTAGTGTCTGCAGAGAATTTCAGTCTGTTTAAGGCGTGGTATGGTGAGCTGTGGGTATAACAAAAGAACCTCCTAGATAAGTCGTTGACTCCATGAGGTCTTAGGATAATAATAATAATAATTCCTAGCAAATATCTAGCAATTATTATTATTATATCAGACCTAATAGATAGAGAAAGATGAGATGGAATAATTGTCCATGAGAAACTTGATTCAATATGTATTGCATGCAAATACAAATGCATGATATCTTACCTTTCTTTCTAAATCCCTGTTCTGAAAGATTAATTTATCTTCTTTCACAGATGATTCTTTCAGTAAAATCTTGAGATCAGATATCAACTGTACCTAAAAATATTGTAATGAAACAAACAAAAATAAAAAAAAAGTGTAAGAGATAAGTATTAATATTTGAAAACATTAATTTAAAATTCTAAGGTTTTCCTGAAATTAAACAAACAAACAAACAAAAAACTCGTGAACAGAAATATCTTTATAAAATTATGTAGATATTACTTGAAGATATGAATATCGCAATTATGTTATATATACAGTCAACCATTGAAGAATGTGGGTTTGAACTGCACGGGTCCATTATTTTTAAAAAAAAAAATATATACTGGAAAATATTTTGGAGATTTGCAGCAATTAGAAAAAACTCACGGACAAACCGTGTATATCAGAAATATATTGAAAAAATTAAGAATAAAAATTAGGTATGTTATGAATGCATAAAAGATATGTAGATACTAGTCTATTTTATCATTTACTACCATAAAGTATACACAAATATATTATAAAAGGTTAACATTTAACAAAACTTAGGCACACAAACAGTACATGGTACCATTTGCAGTCAAGAGAAATGTAAACAAATAATTAAGAAACTTTGCGCTCGCTGTTACCTCTTCACTAAATGAAAAAACGCAGGTGTATGAGGATGAGGTATTAGAGCTGTTGCACAAATTGAATAAGAATTCAGCAATGGGAATTGATGGGATATCAGCACATGTGCTAAAAGAGTGTTCTTGGTCAAAGGAACTGGCCATTCCTTTGACTAGACCAGTGGTCGCCAAAGTGGTCGATATGGAACCCCAGGGATCGATAGAAAAATATAAGACATCATTGTACGGGTAATATTTAATTCGGTTAACTTGGATTACCTCCATCCTGAATGACAACGCAATTAAGAGTGAATCGTGGGAACAGTGACATGAATAGGACCTGTAAGATGGAGCAAGGTCATGAAAATAGTTACAGAGGCCAATAAAGTAGGCCAAAATGATGTATTTACCAATAAACGGATGTGTTGTGGTTCCCACCTGGCCAGCGCAGTAGGAGCGAGATTGCAACACGTGTGCGATTCTTATTTACTTATACTTACACGTATTCGATCCCAGTCTTATTTTTTGCGCATCGACATACAAGTGAGCGTTAATGTTCTAAAATTCATCAACATACATATTATAATTCAATCATTATTCATTCATGAACTAAACTTCTCTATGTTGAAGAGTTGAGCAGGACTGGTAGTAATACCAGTGATATTAATACCAGTATATTAATATCACTAGTAACACCAGTGATATTACTAGTAATAGTAATAGTAATATAATAATATATACTATATTATACATACAATAAACACTGTAACTATAAGATAAAGAATCTAAAAACTCACATAAGTGTCTTTTTTGCTTGTCCTATTATAATTACATAATAGTAAAATAAAGGGGACGATAAAAAGTCAAGAAACTCTTGAAGGGGTCGACGGTCAAAGAAGTTTGGTGATCCCTGGACTAGACTGTTTAATATGAGTCTCAGAACAGGGAAGATTCTGCAGGAATGGAAGGAATGTATGGTAATTCCATTGCACAAGAGTGGTGCAAAGACTGATGTATCCAACTCTCAAACAATTAGTATCTCAGGAGTGGTGGTGGTGGTGGTGGTGAAGATTTTGGAACAATTGGTTAGGACTCGCATTCAGAAAGGGGTTGAGTGAATCTCTACTTTGCAATGAACAACATGGATTTACTAAGGGAAGGTCATGTTTTAGCAACCTGCTCACATTCTATAACAATGTTACCATTGAATTAGACAAGGGGAATGGATACACCATGATACTTTTTTGGATTTTGATAAGGCTTTTGACAGAATACAGTATGGCAGACTGCTGCATAAATTGGAGAAAATGAGTTTTGATTATAGATTATTAGCATGGATAAGAGCATGGCTGACTGACAGATATCAAAGTGGTATATGGGGGATGTGAGTCTGCAAGATTTAAGGTAACCAGTGGTGTACCACAAGGATCAGTGCTTGGTCCACTGTTATTCAATCTATACATTAACGATATTGGTAAAGATTTGACAAGCAACATACAGCTATTGGCTGATGATGCAAAGATAGGCAGGGTAATCAGGAATGCTGCTGATATGCAGTACTTGCAGAATCATTTGAATAGGCTGGAATACTCTAGCTTAGGATGTGTTCAATGTCAGTAAATGTCAAGTCATTCACTTCGGCGTGATTAGATATCCAATGTCGTATTATATTAGTGGGATTAAGCCAGAAGAAATTGATGAGGCTAGGGATCTTGGGGTGTTAATAGATAGGAAGTTGAAGTTCAGGGGTCATGCGGCAAAGACTGCAAATACACCTCAAAAGATAATTGAAATGCTGAAACGAACATTCACAATTAAAGATAAGGATGTTATTTTGGTTCTTTACAAGGCCTTGATAAGACCTTACTTGGACTACTGTGCACAGGTTTGGTCTCCTGGTTTCCGTTGTGATTCTGATATATTGGAGAGAGTACAAAGGAGAGTGTTAAAAATGATATCAGGATTATGGAATACTGATTATGAAGAAAGATTGAAAATTTGTAGACTGTAGACACTGGCAAACAGGAGAAGGAAGGATGATATGATTGAGACTTACAAAATAAGGAATGCTGCTTGATGAAATTTTTCAATTTATGGAGAGTGAGGAAAGGATGAGAAGGCATCCTTGGAAGTTGAGAATGAAGGCCGCTAAGAAGGGGGTGAGGACTAGATTTTTCTCTCTCTCAGAGGGTAGTGCATGATTGGAATGGATTGCCATTGGATATTTTGAGTGCAAGCAGTGTGAATGAATTCAAGAATAAGTATGATAGCTGGTATGTGTACTATGTGGCCTCCCTCGACGAGTCTCTGATTCCCTGGAGGCCTCTCTTAATAATAATAATAATAATAATAATAAAGATGCAGTATTAAATCATAACTGCATAAAATTGACTGTTATTAATTAGTGAAATTAATTAATTAGCATAAATTAAAAATTTTATAACAATTCATTCATTAGTGTATAGGCTACCACAAAGCAATCATAATGATTACACTAGGCTATCATAAAGCAATCATATTGTTGCTGCTTCATTACCAATACATAAATCGTTATACCTGTAAATAAATACGAATAATTTCTTTTTCACATTATCTTTTCATTTCTGTTGTCTAGTGTTAGTAATACATATAACATTTTATTCATAAGACAATATTGATGTAGGTACTACTGACAGATATATGATTCTTCTTGTAAACAGAAGACATAAACTTACAGTATCGATACATACAGCACAGTACTGTAAATGCATTTTCACTTCCTTATGATTTCTTTAATAACATTTTCTTTCTCTAGCTTACTTTATTGTAAGAATACAGTATATAATATATACATACCATACAAAATATGTGTTAATCGACTGTTTATGTTATTGATAAGGCTCTTCCGGTCAAGTCAATAGGAAAACTATTTCACTCACTCGCTGCTCTGAGAGAGAAAAATCTAGCTTTTAACTCAATCTTAACCATGAACAAATTTAACTCCATGTTATATACCCCCTGTGTTCTCTCTCTCTCTCTCTCCAGCTACATATATATAATGAAAAATTTTATCAGACAATATCCTAGAACATCCATTTAGAATTCTGAGACCTCTATCACATCACTTCTCTTTCTCCAACTAACCAGAGTCTGCAGTCCACACACTCGCAATCTGTCCTCATAATTGAAATTCCATAATCTGGATATAATAGACTAGGCTACCGCTTTTTTTTTTTTTTTTTGCACCCGCCCACAATTTCTGTATCTCCTTGGAACTCAGGAGACCAAATTTATGTCCAGGTGCAGTATTATTGTACAAGGCCTTGTACAGAGCCAAAATGACTTCCTTCTTACATGTCAAAGTTCACTTCTACATTACAATTACCCTCTGAGTTGTATTTGGAATTTTTGCTATGTGACCTTTGTACTTCAAATTCCTATCTACCATTATGCCAAGATCCCTAGCCTCATCAGTTTTTTTTTGTGGCATAACCTGACTAATATAATACTTAGCAAGTGTACTATGTACAATGTACATAGTATGCTTGCTAAACATTAAACTGACAACCATTTACATTTGCCCAATTTCCAGCCTATTGAAATCATTCTGTAAGTGCTGGATATCAGTAGCATCCCTAATTGTCCTGCCTTTCTTCCCATCATCATCATCAGCAAACAATTACCCAACTCCTATTAGACCCTTCTTAATGTCATTAATATACTGATTGAACAACAATGCTCCAATGACTAAACCCTGGGGTACACCACTGGTCACATTAACTCTGGCAGATTCACAACCAATGTATACTACTTTTTGATATCTGTCTGTCAACCATCCCCTGATCAAAGTGAAGAGTTTATATTCCAATCCCATATTCTCCAGTCTATACAACAGCCTTTCGTGTGGTATCCTATCAAATGACTTACAAAATCCAACAGTATCATTGTGTATCCATTCCTTTTATCCAACTTGGCCATAACATTGCTATAAAACATGAGCAAATTGCTAGAACATGACCCTACTTTAGTAAACCCATGCTATTCTATTCCTTGCAGAGTATAGCTTGTCAGTCTTCTACCTATTTCTGTATGCAAGTTCTTACAAAATTCTCTATCTTCACCACTACACCAGAGATACCGATAGGTGGTAGTTAGACACATTGGTTTTTGCACCACCCATGTACAGTGGAACCATCATAGATTCCTTCCATTCCTGTGGTATAGTTCCTGAGCTGAGACTCAAGTTATAGAAACATGTCAAAGGCTTAGGCAATTCTGCTAAACATGCCTTTACCATATGTACTGTTATTTAATCTGTTCCTATTGCTGAATTCTTATCTAGATTATGCAACAGATCAACCTCATTCTCATGCAGCTCTAACTGTTCATCCAATGTAGTAGTAGCCCTGTACACCATGTTACAACCATCTGGTTGATATAACTTAGCAAAGTGAGCACTCATTAATTGAACAATCTCATTAGTTTCTGACACCAGAGTACAATCTAGTACCTGATCCTAACACCTGTTGTGAATGAGTTACAAAAATTATTCTCAATGGTATGAAGGCCCTCATCCCTCTTTCAACCCATAATCCACATGCACTTTTTTAAGTTGTGGTTCAACTGAAAATGTGTCAAAGCAGTCAAAGAAAAAAAAAATTTGTTTATTGCATGTGTCTTGCATCAAGAACTCCAGCTTCATACCCAGCCTATACCAAAGCATGCAACATATGAAAATCAGTCATTAGTAGATACAAATCTAATTTCATGAAGACCACCAACAGAAAACTCACCTCCAGTCCATTACCATTACCTTCATTATACATAGTTCAAGTGACCTCCCACCATAATGTATGACATCATACATCTCCTAGGAGATGGGTTTTACATTATGGAAAATACTAAGAATAGCGATCAGAACTTTCTCCACCTTTGCAACGAGTTGCCCTAGTTTGTACTACGTACCTGAACTACGTGCTTTAGCTTACGCTAGTAGTCGCCGATACGTTTAGAGTTACTATATTCGGCATGAAACTCTTTGATTCCAATTATTATTATTATTATTATTATTGTTCCGGGAAACTCCAAGGAGTCGACAGACTCATCGAGGGAGGCCCTAACATCATGTCAAGAACAACTATTCAACATTCACACAGTATCTATCATACCCTGCCTTGAACTCATTCACGATCGTAGCACCCACAACAGACTCTGGAAGCTCATTCCACTCATTTACCACTCTCCAAGTAAAGAACCTAGCTCTAACACCCTTGTCAACCAAGCTCTTGCCCAGCTTCCATGCATGGCCCCTAGTCCTCCCACCACCAGTCATATTTTCAAAAATATCTTCTGGATCAATCTTATAAAAACCCTTCAGTAATTTGAATGTCTCAATCATATCACCCCTCCTTCGCCTATCGTCCAATTTCTGCAACCCACAAATCTTCAACCTATTCTCATAAGGTTCATTCCACAGACCTGCTATCATCTTGGTCACTCGTCTCTGGACCCTCTCCACTTCCTCCCCATCACAAAGAAACCCTGGTGCCCATAGCTGGGCACAGAAGTCCAGTTGGGGTCTTATCAAGGCTCGATACAGAGGAACAACAACTTGTTCGTCTCTGCATGTTAAAGTATTTTTCAGAAGCCAAGTGATTTGGTGAGCTGTTTTAGTTACTTTTGCAATGTGCCCCCTAAACTTCAACTCCCTATCCACCAACACTCCCAAATCCCTGGCCTCATCAATCTCCTGGAGTATGATTCCACCAATGCGATATACTGCTGCTATTCTTTTCACCCCAAAGTGCATAACCTTACACTTTGCCACATTAAATTGACATCCATTTTTCCTAGCCCAGTCCTCCAAACTATCCAAATCATCCTGTAAAATTTTGACATCTTGTGTACTCACAATTGCTCTACCCAACTTTGCATCATCAGCAAACAAGTGAACACTTCCTCTCATATCCTTTCCAATATCATTGATGAACAAATTGAAAAGCAGTGGTCCAAGAACAGAGCCCTGTGGCACTCCACTAGTCACAAGACGTCTTTTAGACTCCACTCCTGAATAAACCACTCTTTGATATCTCTCCTTCAACCACCCTCTTATCCATCTCACCAACCCTATATCTATACCCATCTGCTCCAGTTTACTGATTAGGGTTCCATGTGGTATCCTATCAAAGGCCTTGGCAAGGTCCAGTAGTATCACTGTAAACCCATTACCCCTATCCAGTTCAGCCGTCACTGTGTTATAAAACGTGAGCAAGTTACTGAGGCATGATCTACCCTTCACAAAACCATGTTGTCCCCCATACAATATACCATTTTCATCTATCCAATCCTGTATTCTTTTCTTGACTAATTTCTCTAAGACCTTGACAATGATTCCTGATATGTTAATTGGTCGGTAATTTACAACAGCAGTCTTGGAACCACCTTTATGCAGTGCAACTATTTTCCCCTCTTTCCACCCGCTCGGGACTAACCCAGACCCAAGACTCAAATTAAACAAAATGGTCAAGGGTACTGACAATTCTTTAGCTGCTTCTCGTACAACACGAGCTGGTATACCATCCAATCCCACAGATGTATTGACATTGAGGTTATGCAATAGACTACTCACCTCCACTTCATTAACCACAATTCCCGTATAATCTACTGGTTTATTCGTTTCTGCAATGTCACCACCTGGATGATATACTTTTGCAAAGTGCTCACTCAGTAACTCAACTATCTCAACTGATTCAGTTACCTCCCTACCATCCGCATTCTTTAAAATCAATCTGCCATGTACATTTTTCCTTTTACTTGCTACATATCTAAAAAACTGTTTAGGATTCTCTTTAGCCTGCATGGCCAATGTTCTTTTGTAATCCTTTTTTGCTTTTCTTACCACACTCGTCACCCTTCTGGCCTGCGCTTTATACCGTTCATGTGCCTGCCGGTCACCCTTCTCCTTAAATTCCCTCCATAGTTGTTTCTTTTTTTGCAACTCAAGCTTAATGGTGTTATTCATCCATTTAACCCCTACTTGATTTATTATTCGGACTCTAGGTATACAGTCAGCCATTGCTTCATGCAAGCACTTGTTAACTACCTCCCATGCACTATCAACTTCTAGTCCTTGCAGTTGTACATGCCATGGCACTGAACCAATCAAACTCCTAAGCATGTCATACTTTCTAGCCCGATAATTCCACATGTACCCTGTCTTAATTGAAAATTCTACACCTTTAGCCACCTCCCAAGTTAAGACCCTATGATCACTCTCACCGATTGGTGGCAATGTGGTCATATTTGTTACAGCCAAATCCTCAGATGTAATTACTAGGTCAAGCACTCTCTGACCCCTAGTATTTTCCATTACATGCTGTCGCAGATAGTTATCCCTTAATAACCGCATAAAATCCAGTTCCTTCCTCCCGTGTGTCCTCTCCTCACTCCAATCAATGTGACCATAGTTGAAATCTCCCATAATAATCACCCTCCTTCCACCCATTTCTTCTATTTGCTTGTGCATACTGTCACCACCATCTTTTCCATCACCTGGTCTATAGCAGCACCCAATTGTATATTTAGTTCTGCTAGCCACAATCTCACACCAAATGGCCTCAAATGTGCTCTTTTCTCTATCCTGCAATTCAACTTCTATTCTCCTTGGCTGTAGCTCATCAGCTATCATCAACAATACTCCTCCCCCCATTTTATTCTCTCTGTCATTCCTGAACACACTATACCCATCACATTCAATCCCACTAGTTATATCATCTACAGTCAGCCATAAAACCGAATAAGAAACTCTTTGAGTTTCTTATTCGGTTTTAAAACAATGTGGGATTTAATATCCCACATTGTTTTAAATTAAATAGTTTTTATAATTTAAATTAATTATAAAACTATAATTAAAGTCTGCACAGTTAGCCTAGTGGCTATGTGCTTCGCAACCATATGCCTGGGGAAGGAGTGTCCTAAGTTTGATTCCCGTCGGTGACGTGAAGAGCTGAAGGATCTTCCTTAGCCATAGCCAAGTTAGCCAGTCTTGGGCGTGGACAGCAGGGTTTTTTCCCCAGTTTATTCTGGGGTTTTTCATCCCGCAAAGCAGGCAAACTGGCCTTGAGAAACTCAACACTACAGGCCATAGGATACACCGGGGCATAAGGCTGTCCTTATCCTGTAAACAGAGTGAGGTCCGATGATCAATGGACCCTCGACACCGCAAGGTAAAAGAGGGTATAAGGAAGATGAGATGAGAACTATAATTATAAAAATTAATTATAAAACCCTTAATTTAAATAGTATTTTTTTATTTTTTATAAGTGAAGAATATACTGAATGTATTTACTGAAATAAAGATCAAAAGACTTCACTTCAGTGATGCAAAATTATACAAATTAAGTGGATATTGAATGCAACATTAATTCAAAGCCGAATATCGTGCCGAATATAGAAACTATAAAGGTTTCGGCGGATCCAAGCGTAAGCAACCTTTCACGACAAGGGCAACTCATGGCAAAAGTGGAGTAAGTTCTGATCACTTTTCTTAGTATTCTCCATAATGCAAAGCACATCTCCTTGCGGACATATATGATGCTATGAATTATGGGAAGGGGTCACTACCCAGACCGGTTTCGACCTTTGTTGAGGTCCCATCAGTGGGAGTAAGACCCAGATGTAAAATACCCAGATTAAAGTGATGCAGAAGTCATTCTTTCCCATATGAATTGCCAAAAGGTGTCAAGTGTCGCATTTTAAAAGGTGCCAAGAATTACTGAAATAAAGAGCCAAAAGGCTTCACTTCGGCGATGCAAAATTATACAAATTAAGTGGATATTGAATCCAAAAGTATTTCAAAGCCGAATGTTGGATTCAATATCCACTTAATTTGTGAATGTATTTATATTAGGAAGAATATAATGAATGCATACATATATATTAAGATTCTGGAAAACACGTTGAGACTGCCATTCGTTTTTTTAAATGGTTGCCAATCTCAGCATGTTTTTCAGAAAATATATTGAACTACTGATAATCATTGGAGAAAAAAATTGAGATTTGCAAAGAAATGTATCATTTCATCAATTTTATAGTTAGTGTTGAAATATTTCACACACACACACATATATTAAAATCAGTGTGCCTGTTAAGTGAGATTAAGTTTTACAGGACAGCCCTTTGAATAAAAGTAACATTTATAGTTTTGAGTGCTAAAGTGTGTTGTAATCACAGGTACAATTTTCCAGTCGGGTGAAGCAACAACATTCATGTGAGAACTGTTGAAATAAGAGTGTGTGAATGGAGCATGTCAGAAGTTGCATCATGGAGCAAGGGCTGTGATAAAATTTTACTGTAAATTAGGAAAAACTGCTACAAAATTGCACCAAAATGTAAAAAAAAGTTTATGGTGATGACTGTCTGAGCCATGCACAGGTATTGTGCTGGTTTTCAGCGTTTAACAAGGATAGGGAGTCCCTGGAGGATGAACCATGCTGTGGACAGCCAGTTTCTGCATGGACAAATGAAAATGAAAGCTAGGGAAATTGTTGCCCATGACAGGCAAACAACCACTAGGCTACTCACTGTGCAACTTGGTGTTGGTAAGGAAATGGCCAGATTAATCTTCGAAAGAGATTTGCACAAGAAGATTTGTTTGAGTTTTGTGCCACACACATTGACAATAGCACTAGATTGCACACTGTCAAAATTTCATCTATGCAGTTGATCAGGATTGTGATGTGTTCCGAAGAATTGTCATTAGTGATGAAATTTGGTGTTTTCAGTTTGATCTCGAAATGAAATGCCAGAGAATGGAATGTCTTTGTCCCAACAAAAGAAAGTCAGGCTGCAAAAATCATGTGTCAAGAAAATGGTCATTGTTTTTTTGATGCTGCTGGAATTATCTGTGAATTTGTTACAGAGGGCACCACAGTGAATGGTCAGTATTATTTAGGAGTAATGCAATGTCTATACGCCAGCATGTGGCATGTCAGGAAAGAACTTTTCCACAAGAACAATTGATTTCTGTTGCACAACATGCACACACACACACCGTGTGCTGCCTGTGATGCAGTTTCTGGCTTAAGATTCAAGATTGATCTGCGTGATTGAACAACCCCCATTTGCCAGATTTGGCTCCTGTAGATTGTGCCTTGAAAGGGGAACACTTCAGCAACATTGAGGACATCCAATACCGTGTGACCCAGAGACTGAAGTTCCAGTTTAGTACCAATTCAGTTCACCACCATGCCTCCGAACACCTGTTTGACAGATGTAAATGTTGTGGTGGAGTTGGAGGAGAATTATTTTAAATCTGTGTAATTGACAATTCCAAATATAGTTCTTTGTTTTGATATGACAATTGTTGTCTCATTACTTAATGGGCACACTGTGTAGATCACTGTAGTGTATAAGCAGGAAATAAAAGGAAAATAATAACTACAAAAGGATGATGCATTGGAAAAATCAAAAAGTTAAAAAAAAAGATTATTTTTATTTATTTATTTTACCTTAAGGTCTAATTCCTCTTCCAATTCTTTCACCTTTTCCTCAGCTAGTTTTGCCATGACATAGCTTTTGTACTGTTCAGGCTCCATTGTGTGAGGGGTAGGTAACTGACTCCGAAGTTTATCTAGTTCACATTTATATACATCAGCCTCCTCAATTAACTGTTGGTTATTGGTTTCCAGATCTTTTACCTTTAACTGCAAATCATCCTTTTCACTTTTTACCTATATAATTGTTCAATATAAGTTTATACATATGATTATTAAAAGAAGAGATATTAAATATCATTCATATTTGACAGTCATGATGTACAGGAGGAAGGGTGTAGGTGAAAGCACAGAATCTTGGAGTCCCCACCCCACTTCTAAAAAAAAAACCTATATCACAAGTGTGCTATGTGCAGTGTGGTCAAGTGATGAAAGAGGAGAAAGAAATGTTACTGTTTCTTTAACAGTTGGAGGTTGTATGCATTGTGGAAAAATGGTATCGGAAAGACTGTTCCAAAGGAAATGGAATGAAGGAAGATAATGAAAAGCTGGTTTGGTGAGTCGTAAGTTGGGTACATGGATGTTGAACAGCAGCTGCCTGTGTTCATACAAGATTAGAGGGGTATTGGAAGAATATAGAGTGACTGGTTCAGTCACTCTATATGATGTGTTTATGCCAGGATAGATTAGATATGAAGGTACTCCCACATTGATGGAAAAATCAGATGAGAGGGAACCATTCACAATGACATACAATGAACAACTACAGAAAAAGCTGACAATTCACTCAATAAGAGTAATAGGAAGCTCATAAGATGGTAGCTTAGAAAGGCCAAGATTTCATCAAATATCTTGAAAATATCAAGCGTGACATATGACTTTCTCCAAACTTTACCTGGCCTGTATCCAAAGTAAGGTTATCAAGGAGGTCTGTATAGAATGAGAATGGCAGAATCCATCTTGATGATCACTAATTAGGAATAATTCAAGACACATTTAAGAAAAGTGTAAGAATTGAGATAATGAAATATTTTGGGAAAAATAAATAATTCTCAACTTTCTAACTTTTATTATCCACTATCAATGGCTCAAATACTACATATTCCTTCACCTGGTAAGAAATGAGCTAATTACTACTGTCTGCTCCATATCTATTTTGGGTTGCCATGTTGCAATTAACTGGCTACATTCTGGTATACAATTGAACACTCTCTAAAGATGAAATGATGTGTCAAAATCCTATCCTTTCACTAGTCATATTCCATTAAGACAAAATCAGTGATAATTGACAAAAACAAATATTTGTAATGACCAGCATTCCCAAATGGATGCAATAAGTAATTGATTTTATAAATAAAATTGGTAATTAAACTGAAATTCCTCTTTTAATTTTTTTTTAACACGTCAACAAAAAATTCTCACCTGTCAAAGATGAACAATTATTATTATTCAGGCCTCTATGGAGTCAAGAGACTCATCGCAGGAGGCCCGGTCCTTCTTAGGAAACACAAAGTCTATCATACCACTCCTTGAACTCATTGACCATTCATGCTTTCACCACTCTATCAGGCAATGCATTCCACAGTTCAATCACTCTCCGTGCAAAGAAACCACTCCTCACTCTCCTGCTGACAGCTTCTTTTCGTAACTTCCAAGGATGGGCCTTTGTCTCACTCCTTCCCCCTGTTCCACTAAGTGAAAGACCTCCCCAGCATCAACCCTGTAACTACCTCTCAACAGTTTAAAAGTTTCAATCATATCATCTCCCCTTCTTCTATCTACCAAACTCTGCAGCAAACTCCACATTCCCTCAGCCAATCCTCATAACCCACATTGTACAGTCCCGAAACCATCTTTGTTATCTGCCTCTGTACCCTTTCCACAGTAAATTTATCCCCTTCAAATCCTGGGGACCAAATTTAAGAACAATAATCTAAGTGTGGTCTGATTAGGGTCTTATACAAGGAAATAATAATGCTTTTATCTCTGTAGGTCAGCATCCTTCTCAGTATTGCAGCAATCCTCTGGGTTACCTTCACCACCTTTTCAACATGCTCCCTAAATTTCAGTTTTCTATCAATCATCACCTCCAGATCTCTTGTCTCCCCCTACTTCCTCCAGTACATCTCCTCTGATCGAGTATGCAGCCTCCCATATATATATATATATACCAAACTTCAAGACTTTACATTTTGCTGCATTAAACTAACACCCCTATTCATTTGCCCATCTGTCTAGTTTATTCAAATCCTCTTGCAGGACTGCCACATCTGCACTATTACTGATAACCTTTCCCAGCTTCATATCATCTGCAAACAACTGAATATTCCCTTGCAATCCATTGTCAATGTCATTGATATATAGGTTGAACAATACAGATCCCAGTACTGAGCCCTGTGGAACCCCGCTTGTAACCTTCTGCTTCCTTGATACTGCATAACCGTACACAACTCTCTGATATAGTTCGCCCACCGTTTGTAGGTCTCTGCTTCACGTCTTGCCAAGAATAGTCTTTTCATGCTGAAGGGAAGAAAGAAATGAAGGACGTACGAATTGGTCGCCAACACGCGAAATCACATGCTTTATAGGTAAAATTTTGCAACTGTTATACAAGCAACATAGTTAACTACAATAATCATGAAAGAGAAGTTAATTTTCTGACCTGTAATAATAAACAACTCATTCCACAATACGGACTGATTACCCTATTATCAGAATGGATTCTCCTTTTTCTAATATGCGCAGAAGTATCAAAGGATCTCTAATTGGTGGGTGAACTATACCTATCAGACAGCCAATCCTGAACCCAGTTGACCAACCCAACATCTAAACCCACGTGCTGCAACTTAAATACCAGCTTATCATGTGGCAACCTGTCAAATGCATTTGCAAAATCCAAAAAAAAAAAAAAAAAAAAAAAAAAAAAAGGCACCATATGCCTTTCCCTCATCAACTGCTTTTGTCACTTTATTATAAAAGACAATCATATTACTAAAGCAAGAGAACCCCTTAACAAATCCATGTTGATTCTCACAGATAACATTACCCTCATCTGCCCAATGTTGTATATATAGTCCCTCACTAATTTCTCCAAGACCTTAACAATTACTAATGATATACAAACTGGCCTATAATTAGACTTCTAGTCTTCTACTGCCCTTATGCGTTGGCACTATCTCACCCTTCCTTCCATTCCTTGGGTACCTTTCCTGCAGCCAGGTCAATGGAGCTGTTAGTTCTTTAGCACATCTTCTCAAAATCCGTGGTGAAATACCATCCAGTTCCATAGCTTTACCGATATCCAGAGTACTCAGTATTTGGAACACACTCTCCTCTTGCAATTCTAAACCTTGAACCTGCCCTATCCCACTAGTATTAAAACCTTCTTCTCCAGGATGAAATACTCCAATAAAGTGTTCATTGAACAACTCCACTATGTCCTCAGCATCAGTCACTCTATTCCCATTTTTATCCAACAATGTCATTCTTCCACAATCATTTCTCCTCCTACTGGTCACATAGCTAAAAAAAATTCCATAAGATTTTCTTTCTTTGAATCTTAGGGCCAATCTCTTCTCATATTCCAGTTTCGCCTTCCTTACCATACTAGTCACTCTCCTGGCCTGAGTCTTATATTCTTCATGCATCTGCTCTCCACCTGTCTCCTTATATCTCTTCCATAACCTCTTTTTCACTTGCAGTTCCTGTTTGATATCTTTTGTCATCCACTTTACACCAAATTATGTCCTCTTCTTCACTCATGGAATACAGCTTATTATTGCTGCTAACAAATATTCCTTCACAATCTCCCCAGCACTAATGATATCTCGGCCTTCCAATTCCTCCCTCCATGGAATTACCCAAGCTGATATCTAAAACTATTATAACCACCCACCTTTTAATTACACATACATTCCATTCTCTTTGATACTCCTGCATGTCTATTCATCTTCCAAGTCAAAACTGCAAGGTTACTCTCTCTCTCTCTCTCCAAGTGGAGGGGGGGGGAAGAGATGTCATCACAGTTATAATCAGCTCTTCTGATGCTATGACCAAATCCAAAACTCTTCAATATCTTGTTCTCTCTATTATATGTTGCCTAAGAACATTTGTCACTGAAGAATTATACAAATTCCATTCTCTTATTATTATTACGTAACACCTCAGGGAGTCCAAAGACTCATCGAGAAAGGGCATTACTCTACAACTCTCCGTCTTCACCAATCCACCACCAACAACTACCTTCATCATCTACACCAATGCCATCTACCGCTGACCACTACCACTAGTATTTTAACAGACAATCACAAACATCCATACCCATGGCGGGATTCGAACCTGCAACCTTTTGGCTGGAGAGCAGATATGCTAACCACTCAACCAACCAGGCCATTCCCATATTACTACATACATTTTCCTCTTCCCAGCTTATGCTGCTGTAGTTAAAATCTCCCACAACAATCATTCTTCTTGCACTTGCCAAGCTCAACTGCCTAAACATCTCCTGCTCTCCACCTTCTGTGCTCCTTGGATTATAGCAGCAGCCCACTAAATATCCTGTCTTGGCCATCTCTACCTCACACCATATGGTTTCAAAACCATTAGTGTCACTGCCTTCCAAAGCGTCCACTCTTAGAGGACTAAGTTATCACTTACCATAAGCAGTACTCCACCACCGGGTTTTCCTTTCCTATCCTGCCGAAAAATGCTGTACCCTTCTACTTCAATTCCCGTTATTATATAATCTTCCGTCAACCACGTCTCAGAGATCACAATAATCTTTGGCCAGGCTGATGCTATCAGTGCCACCAGTTCATCTCCTTTATTTCGGATACTCCTGGCATTAGTATAAAGCATAAAAATGTCATTGCTTCTATACCTATCATTATCCCCTCCAGATCCCACTGAACTCAGTGTCATCTGATGTCGTCCCCCCCCCTTCCCCCAAGCACTCATTCCCACAATTGGCCACACCTGCTACCATCCACTCTGGGAATTCTAGTTTCTCTGCATTGACACACCGACTCGTTCAGAAAACAGCAATCTCTCCAGATGCCTATGCCCTTCCTCATTCAAATGCAAGTGGTCTCTCACATACAGCTCCCCCTCTGTCTTCAAATGCCCTCCAAGCATTTACATATTCCAATCCTCTCTTCTGAAACATTCTGGCTATTATGCTATTCGTTATTACTGCTCTTCTGCTCAGCTAGTCACTATCATACCTGGCCAACACACACACACACAATCTTTACTCTCTGCATTTTCTTTTGCACAACCTCAAGCAAGAATCTCAGATCTCTCACCACCCGATTTACATTGCCTCTCAAGTTATTCATGCCCACCATCACAATCATTTCATTCACCCTTTCACCCAGCTTAATTGCCATAGCTACACTTTCTATTGTTCCTCCAGGCAAATGCTCCTCTGTCATCCTATCTTGCACACCACGGATCATCGAGTCTCCATACATGACACCTCTTACCACTCTGTTCCTCGATTGCTCACCTGCATCCCTCACTCTCTCTCTTCTAACCCTTTCTCTATGTGCTCCGTTACTTACCTGCTGTCCTGGTACCCCTGGTTCCAGCACTCCCTCGCATTCTTCTCATTTCCTCTTTCTGACTGTTTCCATTCTCTCCTCTTCTATTATTCCCATACCTCTCTCATCTACTGCTCCTATTATCTACTCTTCTATCATTCCCATACCTCTCTCTCTCATTCCTTCTCTTCTAGTGCTCCTATTCTCTACTCTTTTATCATTTCCATACCCCCCCCTCTCTCTCATTCCCTCTCTCCCACTGTTTCTATTCTCTCCTCTTCTATCATTCCCATAACTCTCTCTCTCTCTCTCACTCCTACTCTTATTTGCCTAATCTCATCTTTTGTACTTCTCATCTCATTCCTGAGACATTCCACCTCCTCTTTCAGCTCATCTATCTCTCTCTGCAAGTCACTCACTCTTACTCGCCATTCATCCTCCCAATCAAGACCATCTCTGAAAACTTCACAATCATTCAAGCCTTCCACACTCCCCACTCTTATTTTTTCATTCATATTTCGCTTGACATTCTCCCGGCTCTGATGCAATGAGAGCAGTTAACATAATATCCAACTCATAAAGTTCCTCCCATTGCTTGCATTTTGCGCATACACTCCCCCGCTTCTCTTACCCACATATCCAATTGCGGTGATGTGTACAGCCAGCAAGCCACAAAATCCTTTATTATGTTACGCAAAACAGAGTCCTTAAATGGGGGTAGGACTTGGTGACACACCATTTGTAATTGGAGCTGCGTCGCCATCATTCACTTAGTGCAGAGGAACTACTAAACTAAATGCTAAATACTACTACAACTAAAAGCTAAATACTATGTTATACACTCTAATGTAAGCTAATTTACTTATGAGATACTACAAGTATAAACTATATACTTCGCCGGTCTCGTTGACCGAGTGGTTGGCATATCCACTCTCCAGCCAAAAGGCTGCGAGTTCGAATCCCGCCATGGGCATGGATGTTTGTGATTATCTGTGAAAAATACTCGTGGTGCTGGTTGGTGGTAAATGGCATTGGTGTAGTTGCGGTTCGTTGTAGTTGGCGGATTGAGATGGAGAGCTGTAGAGTAGGAGCCCTCCCTCGATGATATTAATAATAATATTAATATCTATACTAAATAACGAAAACTTATCTTCTCTTCCACCACAGATGCATCTAACTCTGACCTCGCCTTCTCAGTAACCCAAAAATAACACAATATAACAACGAAACTTCAAAAGCAGCAAAAACTAAAGAACTTGTGTTACTGAGAAATAAATATAGCACAATTCGTGACAGAAGTCGCACTATACACCATTTAAAAAAAAACTTTTTTTTTACCACAGCTCAAATCCACCGCCACGTCCTTCAGTGACTCTAGCGCCACCAACAAGTGAGGACATTTTTCAATCCTGGAGAATAGAATTTCCAAAATCAATCCCATTTGATACAGTTGTATTTGTTGGAAAATACAAAGTTTGGATAGTTGTGAGGGATCTTGTGTAAAGTAGATAATGAAGGCCCTCATCAGATTATTACACATAATCAGTCAGAGCAAGCGTTTCAATCAAGAGAGTGGAAATAGTAATCAGATAATGGAAGAAAGACACAGAACTATCAAACTTCATCCCATCTGACGGTATTGTAGAGCCATAGGATATGAGGCTGAGGTTGGAATATATGTAGTGCCAATTTAGTTAATTTTTTTTTATTATAAAATTTCACTTAAATACACAGCTGATACATGTTTGTTTTAAGTGAAAATTCTATCAAAAAAAAAAAATTAATTGGCATGCCACATATCTACATAGTATAGAAAATATCACAAAAGTAACCTTTTTCTTATTTCAAGTTTATACACACATATATATTGGGTATGCGAGATCGACAGTTTTGGATCTGATCATTTCATCAGAGGATGCAATTGTGAGTGGGGTTTTACATCTCTCCAGTTGGTGAGATATAAAATACAAAAGTGGGTTGATAATAGTAGTATTCTTTGTGCTTATCAGCATGGGTTTGTTAAAGGATGGTGGTCATGTTTTACAAACTTGTGTATATACTATAACAAGGTGTGAATGTATTGGATAAGCGAAAGGCATATACAGTGGCACACTTAGATACTTAGATTGCACAAAGGCTTCTGACAGACTGCCACACCACATGTTGGTCACTAAACTGAAGTAGATGGGATTGCACGACAGACTAGTGAGTTGGATTGGCGAATGTGGATAGGTATCAGCAAGTTGTGTATATGTGGACACTATCTCGAAACAGGAAAGTCACTAGTGGTGTGCTGCAAGGGTCAGCTATGGAACCAGTGTTATTTAATCTGCATATTAATGATACTGGAATAGGATTAACTGGTGATATACAACTGTTTACAGATGATGAAAAAATTGTGAGAGTGATGAGAAATCAAGCAGATGTTGTGGCTTTACAGAAGGACTTGAATATGGAACTGTTAATTCAATGTTGAAAAGTGTAAGGTTCTGAAATTTGGTAGGTGATGATGGGATGCAAAGTATACACTTTGTGGAAAGTTTTTTGGAGAAAGTTGAGGAGATAAGAGAACTTGAAGTGGCAGATTGTGGCAATAATGCAGAGGAACTTAAAAAGATATTCTGGTTCCATTATATAAGGCCTTGATCAGGCCTCATATGGATTATTGTGCATAGATTTGGTCCCCTGGTTTTCATTATGAGGATATGCTGGAAAGGGTCCAGAAAAGATTAAGGGTATAACTGATCTTTGGGAGAACAGGAGGAAGAGAGAGAGATATAATTGAGACATTTAAGTTGGTAAAGGATTGTTACCAGGTTAAAGTGGAAAAAATTTTTTGCAGAATGGGGGGGGGGAGCAATTAGAACTAGAGGATATACCTGGAAGTTGTATAAGGAGGGTGTGAGTAGGGGGCATAAGGTGTATTTGCATACAGAGTGGATTCTCAGTGGAATGCTTTTGCCAGTCATTGTGGTGAATGCAAATACATTGAAAGAGTTTAAAGTATGGTTTGGGCTTTATGTGTAACAGTGTTTGCCTCCAGCAATGAGTCTTTAGACTCCGTGGCAGTCTGATATTAACAACATTAATAATATATATATATATATATATAAATAACATTTGTTTTTAAAAAAATGTTATGTATTATGTGAATGGGTTGGTTTCTATACCAACTGATATATATGTATATCTATCTAGTTGTCCTGACTGCACTTCAGTTCTGAAGTGAAGTCAGAGAAACTAGAATTTTCAATAGGATGAATCAGGGGTCTTCGATGCATGGCCTGCCGGCCATTTTGAAAAAATAACTACTTAACATTAAAATGCAGTTAAATAAAAAATAATTTCGATGAAGCCCATGGGCCACTAAGCTATCCTGTGGTATTTAGAATTGTGAGATGCTTTCCAGGTTCGCAAGGAACGTTTTGTAAATATTAAATAGACATGCTTCTTCAGCCATCTATCAGTGGCAAGCAGTACTTAAGTACTAGTACTAATGTCGCAGGTAGATGGCTGAAACAGTAGTTCATTCGAGTGTGCTGTCTAGTGCCTTCCAGATACATCTCGAAGGTTCTCGATACTTTGTTATTTTCATATAAATACAAGAGGATCTCATCCACAGTCAGTCAGTCAGTCATGAACAGTGGTGTTCGTCGTATCAGCAATAGCCTATTGTGGTTTTATATTGCCAGACTTTTTTCATTAGTGTGAGACATATTCAGTGGATAATAACCGTTACACGGCCATTTTGGATCATTTTTTGGGTTTACCTTCCAAAAAAGTGTAAATCAAGTGATTCTTGTCAGGTTTTTAATGAAAAGTGGATCAATTTGTACTTTTTTGTGCCGATCAACGATAAGTCAGTGTGTTTAATTTGTCATGAGTCAGTGTCAGTATCAAAAGAATACAATATAAAATGACACAAAGCATGCGTCTAATTTTAATCGCCTTCAAGGGCGGCTTTGTATGGACAAAGTGAACTGTCTCCAAATTGATTTAAAATGCCAGCAGGGTACGTTTAAAAGGCAGAGGGAAGAGAGCAAAGCATATATCAAAGTAAGTTATGCAATAGCTGAAAAAATTGCTAAAAAATCAAAAGCCTTCTTGGATGGCGAGTTTGTGAAAGAGTGTCTCATTGCTGCTGGGGATATTCTGTGCCCAAATAATAAGGAAGTGTTTAAAAAACTGAGTATGTCTGGGATAACTGTAGCACGATGTGTCGAAGAGCTTGCCAATGACATTGAAGGAACTTTAAAAAATGGTAGTCTGAATTTACATCATATTCACTTGCTTTAGATGAGAGTGCAGATGTGAAGGATACAGCACAACTGACTAATTTTGTCCGTGGCATTGATCAACAATTCAATGTGACAGAAGAACTGCTAGCGCTCGTACCTATGAAGGGAATGACGAAAGGCACTGATATTCTTGAAGCCGCCAAGAAAACACTCCAGCGTTTAGACCTCAGCTTAACCAACCTCGAGGGTGTGGTAACTGATGGTGCCCCTGCTATGGTGGGAAAGAACGAAGGGTTTGTTGCACTGCTATGGAAAGAACCGGAACTAGAAGGAAAAGATTTCATCTATTACCACTGTTTAATTCACCAGGAGAATTTGTGCACGAAAACTATTGGATTTGAGAATATCATGAAAGTTATCGTGACTATAGTCAACATTATTAGGGCTAGAGGATTGAATCATTGTCAATTCCAAGAGTTTTTGACCCAAGAGTGTACAAAGCGGATCACGGCGATGTGATTTATTATAGTGATGTGCATTGGTTGAGCAGAGGGAAGGTTCTTTCTTAAAAGAGTCTTTGACTTAAGGAGCAAAATACAGCAGTTCATGCAAACCAAGGGGAATCTGATTGCAGAATTTAATGATCCAAAGTGGATGACAGACTTTGCCTTTGTGACCGACATCTCGTTGCATATGAATGACCTAAATATGCAGCTACAATCCAAAGATCAACTCTGTTTGATCACATCAAAGCTTTTGTGGCCAAGCTCAAACTTTGGGAGGCACAACTTGCAAAAAAAAGACTTAACTCATTTTTAGCTTCTCACCGAGTCCAAATGTTCATCTCTTGATGAATACGCTACAAAATTAGCCGTGTTGCGAAGTGAGTTTGAAGAGAGATTTAGTGATTTTTGTAACCAACAGTCTTCTTTAGATTTATTTTCAATGCCATTCAGTTCAATGCTGACAAAATGCCAGGCTCAGTACATATGGAGCTGCTTGAACAATAAAACAACTCCTCTTTAAGAGAAAAATTATTCAATGTGCCCTTGCTTACATTTTACAAAGAATACATTTCTGAGGACACATTCCCTAATCTTCGCCAGCATGCTTTGAAGATGTGTGCTTTGTTAGGAAGCACATACTTATGTAAGCAGTTCTTCTCCAGAATGAAGCACGTGAAGTCCAAGACAAGAACTCAGATTACGGACCAACATCTTGACAATACTCTGTGCATAGCGACTTCCAACATTGATGCCAACATCGACAAGCTGGTCAAGGAAAAACAATGCCAAGTTGCCCACTGACATTGCAAAAAATGAATGTTTTCTTACTTAAATATAATGAGCCAATAGGCTTCATTTTGGCGATATAAACATTATTTAAATTAAGGGGATATTAAATCCCACATTGTTTTAAAACCGAATAAGAAACTCAAAGATTGTAATCAGAGAGTTTCATGCCGAATATAGTAAACTATAAAAGTATCGGAGCCTGTGTAGCTCAGTGGATGTGGCGTTTGCACACCACCGCGCTAGGCCGCACGAAGGAAGGCTTGGTTTCGAGTCTAGTCGGCGACTAGAGGAAATTTTTCTAAGCCTTTTTTCGACCGGTTCCCGAGTTAGTCGATCTCTGGCACGGGCAAGCAGGTTTTTCCTCCCGGAAACTCGGGTTTTTCGTCCTGTAAACTCAAGAAAATCGACCGTAGAACCCACATTATTTCAGACATTAAATATATTGTGGTAGGATTAGGGACCACGAGATGGCGGCACATTTGAGCCGTCTCTCTTCACTGCGTACCGCTTAATTAGTGATAGCCTTGGGCCATCTGTCTCTGATTGGGTACCAGTGGAGATTGAACTGCCCACTCAGTCTCCAAAAGTTAGATAGGGCTAAATGGCCTTGCCTACTCCCGTATACGGGAATAAAAAGGCGTTAGCTGATTTTTTTTTTTTTTTTGATAAAAGTATCGACGATTACTAGCGTGAGCTAATGCAAGTAGTCCTAGTACGTAGTACAATCTCGGGCAACTCGCATCAAAGGTGGTAAAGTTCTGATCGCTATTCTTGGTATTTTCCATAATGTAAAAATACATTTCCTAGGAAATGTATGCTGTTATTACATTATGGTGGGAGGTCACTACCCAGACCGGTTTCGGCCTTTATTGAGGCTTCATCAGTGAGAAGCTAGACCAAATAAATACCAAAGGGTATGGCGAAAAGAACTTATATACTCTGCTATACGAGTTGTCAAAAAGGTGCAACCATTAAGTTACTTAAATATAAAGAGCCAATAGGCTTCATTTCGGTGATATAAACATTATTTAAATTAAGGGTGATATTAAATCCCACATTGTTTTAAAACCGAATAAAAAACTCAAAGATCGGAATCAAAGAGTTTCATGCCGAATATGGTAAACTATAAAAGCATCGGCGATTACTAGCGTGAGCTAATGCAAGTAGTCCTAGTACATAGTACAATCTCAGACTAGTAATCGCCAATACTTTAGGTATTCTTGACATTGGTAAAAGGAAGGATTCAGGAATGGGTGGAGAGGAATATGTAATTCTATAAGGGGCAGTATGGTTTTGTGTAGGTCTTATTTTAGTAATCTGTTCATCTTTATAATAACATGACAACTCTTTTGAATAAAGGTAGAATTATGATACCACTACTAGACTTTTCAAAGTCTAGTAGTGGTATCATAATGGAACAAAGAGGTATGGATATGAAGCAGGAGATATAAATATGGCTGATGGGCAGACACCAAACAGCAGTATATGGACTAAATGAATCTAGGAAATGATTTAAGGTGAAACTTCCAAATGTTTGTTGATGATGATATAAAACTGGATAGAACAATAGTTAATAAAAATGATATAGAAATGCTGGAGGATGAATTAAACAGGCAAGAAATATGGACAAGGATAACAGCCGCCAGTTTAATGTGGCAAAGTGTAAACGTGTAAGGTCACTAGATTCCTTAGTGGATGAAGAAATAAATTAGAGCAGCGATTGCCAGAATTTTTACTATGGTGGAACCTGTAAAATATTTTTTCATATACCGAGGAACCTTCAATTGATGTAAAAATATATATGTTCACAAATAGATTCTATAATCTCAGCCAAATATAAATGTCAATCCAAATAATGTTAATAATATTTATTCCATAAAAATTACAAATAGCTAAATAACTTTTGTCATACAGATGGTACTTTTGAGTAGTGGTTACCTCTCTCCTCACCTGACTTGTACTTGACTCTGATAATTGTACATCTTCAATTTCACCATTATGTACTTCACTGACATGCTTTCTTTCAAAAACTTTTCCATGAGTCACTAATAAATGGCTGTTTTACCATAGAAAAATATGAAAAAGCAGAATTTCTTCAGTTTTGTTCACAAATAATGCAGAAAATATAATGATAGCAGTTTATTTCTCAATGGAAAAATACAAGTGATCCACCACATGTTCTCAGTTAAAATATGCATGATGTACACAATACTTGGGAGTGTGGCTGTTCATACTGTGATTTGTCACTCAAGAAGGTGGTAGTGCAATAATCATGCTCTACTTGTAAATTAGGGATGGAATAACTGAATATTTAAAAAAAAAACTGACCAATTTTTTTTAACCAAATTTGTTTGCACTTGATGCACTTTAAAATATTTTATTGCTTTTGTTCCTACATAATTCTTGTGGAACTTCTGAAGAGAGAGTTTACAGAGCCCAGTTTGGGAATCACTGGCTTAGAGGATCCGGAGATGAATGACAAGATTGTGATAGGTCTATGGATAATCAAGCTCTACTTGTAAATCAGGGATGGAATAACTGAACATTTTTAAAAAAACTGACCAATTTTTTTTTAAACCAAATGTGTTTGCGTTTGATGCACTTTAAAATATTTTATTGCAGAGAACCTTGTTTTACTAATCTCTCCTCTCCCATTCTGTTTAAGTGACCATACCATTTGAGAATAACTCTGCTAACACATTCCTGGGTGTTAACAGAGCTCTTTCCTAATATCCTCATTTTTAATATGATATTGCCATTGATGCCATCTGTTTACATCCCCTAATCTTTCTCAAGACTCTCATATATGTGGTTTTTAGTCTTTAGTCAGGTGTTTTGTTTCTAACCCAGCTCTCAAATCCATAAGTTAACATTGGTTTAAACACTGTCTTATATACAGCTAATTTAGTATTTGGTCTAATTTCTTTCTTATTCCATATGATTCTTATTTTTAGAGGTACCTGTGGCATAGTATAATTATTAAAAGATCCTACATAAAAAAATCCAACAGATTTTCTTGAAAAAATCAAGGATATAAAAATCAAAGAGTCTGAGTTGTTAGTCAGTTTCGACATTGTTTCTCTGTTTACCAATATTCCACCGACACAGTCAAATTATTATATGAACCATCCAGATATCGCAAAGATTTTCGAATTTGTTATCAATTCAGGTTATTTCAGCTGGAAAAACAAGATCTATAAACAAGTTGAAAGTACTGCCATAGGTAGCCCAAATTGAAACAATTCGAAGACACTATGTTTTCATCCATTCATCCTCAAGCATCTCTTTGGGTATCATTATGTTGATGATGTTTTTGCCATTTGGTCACATACCGAAGATGAGCTTTCCACATTTCTACAACAGCTAAATAGCCGTCACCCATGTATTCAATTCACCATGGAAAAAGAAAATTCTGGTACTTCACCATTCTTGGACATCCTCCTTACTCGAACTTCTTCTGGTACTTTATCTAGAAGCGTCTTTCGAAAGCCCACATTTACTGGCAGATACATTCATAAAACGTCTGCTCACCACACACCTCAAAAATTTGGAATTCTTAAATCTCTAATTAATAGAGCACATAAAGTTTGCTCTTCTCCAGTAATCGTACAACAAGAACTTTACATCATTAAAAAGTTAATGGAATCGAATAATTACAACCCCAATAAAATCCAACAGATAATTGAATCTTATGTTCCATATACCTAAGGTTTCTTCAACAGTCCGCAGAGTTCCAATCCCTTACATTCCAGGAATCTCAGAACCTATACGTAGAATTTTGAAAAAGTGCCAATTGATTCCCACGTATGTTCCTATCAACAAAATTTCCTCTTTATTGCCTTCTACAAAGGATAAACTGTCATCTCTATCTTTGATTGGCATTTACCAAATACCATGTGAATGTGATGTTTCTTATTTTGGACAAACTGGCAGTTCTGTGGAAAAAAGAATTAAAGAACATCAATATTATATTGAATACAACAAACCTCAGAAGTCTGGTCTAGCACAACACAGTATTAACACTACTCATATTATCCAGTGGGATAAAACTATTCTCCTCCATAGATGCAGGTTCAAATATGAACGCCTTTTTAAAGAAAGTTGTGAAGCTATTTCACACCGACCGAATTTAAACTGAAATGATTGTCTCTCTCTCTCTCGAAGATCTGGGAGTCTTTTATTTTATGTAATCAATAAAAAAAAACCAATTATCTTAAAGATTAATTATTATCTTCTATCATTTCCTAGCACGTGGCAACAACTGTATTTTAATAGGTGATCCACCGAATGTTCATTACTTGTATTCATTCCTATAACTGTTTGTGTACTGAGAATGTACTTTAGTTTTAGTATGAAATATCTATACCTTTATTAATTAAAAGTTATTACTGTGGTCTTAGATGTTTCTTTTAATAATTATTCCATATGAATTTATTCAGTCGACTCCTACCATACCAGCTTTGTTGATCCTGTTGTCTATTTCCATATTTAATTTATCATCATCACTAAAAATTGTGGCTAAGCGACTGAAAGGTTCTATAGGTTCCCCATTCATGATGCAGTTGATATTTTCAATCTTTCTGCCTATTTTCATTGTCTTTGTCTTGTCATTGCTGATTTTCATACCAAACTTATTATAGTTATTCAATTTAGTCAGGAATCTTGCAGACTTGTACTGGATTTATTTAAAAGTATAACATCATCAGCGATATACAGTGGAGACGACAGAGACCAAAGAGCACAAGTAGGAGTCATGATTTGGATTCATAACTCCCTTTGAAAACAGTTAAAACATTATAAATTATGGAATGAAAGAATAATAGAAGCTAGAATAAAAATAGATAGAGGCTATTTAACAATAATTGGTATATATGCCTCACAAGAAGGAAGAGAACAGGATAATACTGATTTCTATATTCAGCTACAAAACATATATAATAAAATAAATAAAAATGATTACGTAATTTTAGCAGGAGACTTAATGCAAGAATTGGAAACACGAAAATTAATAATAATATAGAAATACATGGAGAACATACTCTAAACAGGAATGGCAAAAAATTGATTGACTTTGTAGTTTATAAAAATAATGAATTCCTTCTATAAACATAAAGACATTCATAAATATACTTGGGCAGCAAGAGGGTGGAAATCAATATTAGATTATTTTATATTAAATGAAAAGACATCAAAATTTTCATTGCATGTTAGAGTTCACAGAGGATATGAAATAAAGCAGTGAAAAATAAGCAGTGACCACTTCCTTGTTAAAATAAAATTAAGATTACCACCTAAATGGCTACAAGTAACAAGAACAGAAAGAAAATTTGAAACATTTGTTTATAAAACTAGACTATTGAATAACAAATGTACAATGGATTGATATGAACAAAAAATTAACCAATATCTAGATAAAATAAAACAAAATGAAGAAATAGAAACAGAATAGCTTAATATAAAAATGATACTAAATGCAGCAGCAAATGAAAGCTCAGGAAAGACCAAAAAATTCAATACAATTTTTTGGTCTTTCAAAAAACTGAAGATCTGGGATGATACAATCAAAGAAATAATCAAAAAGGAAAAAGAAGCCTATCACAAATGGTTAAGCATTTGTGATAGGCTAATAAAATTTTTCTATTTTATTAGCCTATAATTATATGAAATTCTATTTCATCTTCTAATAAAAGATTAGAAGATGAAATAGAATATAAAAAAATAAGAGCCATAGCTAAAAGAGAAGTCAGAAAAAGACATAGAGAATCATGGAACAAATTTGTTTCTAATTTAGAACATGATTTATATAAAATAAGACCCAATGTATATAAGATTTTGAAACACTTAAATGCAGATACCAAAGAAAACGTTAAATTAAACACCGAATTGAAATTAGAAGAATTTCTAAATTACTACACAGAAATGTGGACAGACAAATATTTTAAAAAAGACAACTGGCAAACAATTAATGAAAATGAAAAGGAAATAACTAAAGAAGAATTAGAAATCAGCCTGAAAGAAACAAGAAACGGAAAGTCACCTGGAGAAGATAAGCTAGGTTCAGAACTATATAAATATGCAGGAACAAGATTCAAAGAAAGACTCTTATTATTTCAAAATAAAATTTATTCAACTGGTATTCCCCCAATAGAATGGAAAAAAGCAATTGTGATTCCTATCTTTAAAAAAGGTAATAGAGATGACCCTAAAAACTATAGAGGTATCAGTATACTAAATTCCTATTTTACAAAATATATAGCAGAATTTTAAATAGTAAACTAATGAAATATTCCAAAAACTTTATTTTAGAAGTACAGAATGGATTTAGAAAAGGATGATCATGTATAGACACGGCCTTTTGCCTAAAATTAATGATAGAGAAAAGAAGAGAATACAATTTAGAAACACATATTGCATTTATAGACTTTGAAAAAGCATTTGACAAAGTTAAAAGAAACATATTATTTAACATATTAAAAGAAAGACAAATACCAAATAATATCCTAAAAGCAGCTTTCACAAGTATATATGAAAATAATCAAATAGAAATAAGATTAAATCACGAGCTATCGTATACGAAAGAGATAAACCAAGGGGTCTGACAGGGATGTCCCCGTTAAGCAACTCTTTTTAATATCTACTTAAATGAAATAATAATAAAATGGAATAAAAATTTACATCAAGGGATTAAACTTTCTCCTACAGTGAACTTAAACACTCTCCTTTTTGCCGATGACCAAATAATAATTACAAATTCTGAAGATAACTTAGACAAAGCTATTTTAGATCTAAATGAGATAGCCAAAGATTATGGTATGGTAATATCAACAGAAAAATCAAAAACTATGGCCTTTAAAGGATAAGATCTAGCAAGAACTAAAATAGTAATAGATAAGATCTTAGAACAGGCGAATTCGTTTAACTACCTAGGATGTATGCTCACATATGAAAATGAAAAAGATATAAACGTAAAAATTGCAAAATATTTAAAAATAACAGGTGTAATTAACTCTATATTTAAACCAAACCTAGTTCAAAAACAAACCAGATTAAAAGTATACAATACATTAGCTCTACAAGTCAATGTATGGAAGTGAAATCTGGACAATAAAACAAAAAGACAAACAAAGATTAATAACAGCAGAAATGAAGTTTATGAGAAAAACCGCAAAGTATACACTATTTGATCACAAAAGAAATGAAGAAATTATGAAAGAATTAAACCAAGAGCTAATAATAGAAAAAATTAAAAAATATAAACACAAATGGATGGAATACGTTCAAAGAATGAAAACAGAAAGCTTACCAAAACAAGCCTTAAAGTACAAGTACAAGGAAAAAGAAAACAGGACGTCCTCCTAAACGATGACTTCTAATGCCGGAACAGGCCATGATAGGCCTAAATCCTTGATACACATGATGATGATGATGATGATGAAGAACATCATCTGCATAGAGTAAAGAGCTGAGATTAATATCTCCAATTTTGATATCGGGTTTAATACTGCTTTCCTTCATAATGTGATCCATATAGATAATGAATAACAGGGGAATAATGTACATCCTTGTCTGACACCAGATTTAATATCAAACCATCTTCCTGTACTTCCTTCAATTCTAACTTCTGACTTACAACTCAAATAAAGACTAGTATTGCTTGATATAACTTTTCTCTCGGCACCTTCTCATATGCCTTTTGCAGGTCTACAAATCTTAAATACAGATCTCTGTTATATTCCCACAATGCCAGCCTGGTTGGCCGAGTGGTCAGCATATCCGCTCTCCAGTCAAAAGGCTGTGGGTTCGAATACCACTGTGGTCATGGATGTTTGTGATGGTCTGTGAAAAAATACTAGTGGTGGTGATGGTAGAGAGTAGTTGGTGGACTGAGTGGTGAAGACAGAGAGTTGTGGAGTAGGTGCCCTCCCTCAAAGAGTTTTTGGACTCCCTGTAGGTGTCACACAATAATAATAATTTCTCAACTATTTGTTGTAAAGTGAAAATCTGATCCTGACAGCCTCTATTCGGCCTGAATTCAGTTTGTTCTTCATCAAACTTCCCTTCCACAATCCTTCTCAACCATTTCTCAAGGCTTGCATAAATCTTATCAGGAACACTCAGTACGGAAATACCTCTGTAATTCTCAAATTCAGTTTTATTTCCCTTTTTTTGTATATAGGTACTAAGAGCTCTACTCCAATCAAATCAAATTCATCCCTCTGTCCAGGCCTTCTGAATTATGCAGTGCAGCCAGTGAAACACTTTATACCTCCTCACTTGAACATTTCTGGTCGAATATCATCTACTCCTCCTGCCTTTCCACATTTCAGGCTTTTGATGGCTTTTCGTACTTCAGTAGATATATGTTTTTGATTGCATGCCTGATGAGTGTTTTTTACCACTGTGCTGTCACTGATTGTTTCATTTAGCAAATTTTCAAAGTAATTACTAAATACATCAAGGATATCTTTTTCTCCCGTTTTCACGTCACCTTTATCATCTCTAACTCCTTTTACAGCATTCTTTCCTCCATTTCTAAGCTTCTTCAACAACCTCCAAAATATTTTTTTGCCACCTTCTTCATATTTATTTTCTATGTTCTTGCCAAAGTTCTCCCATGACTTTTGTTTAGCAAGTTTTACACACTGTTTAGCTTTCTTATATTTGTCTCTGTATTCTCTAAGAGCACAAGCACTTCTGATTTTTCTATCCTTGCAGACAACCTCACCACATGCCTCTCTGGCTGAATCAATCAATGTTTTCTTCAGGGCTTGCCAATGAATCTCCAAGGTTTGATTCCTGTTCTTGAACTCTTTCATTTTTTCTTCAATAATGTTTGTGTATTTTAGTCTACAGTTCACATCTGAGAGCTGCTCAACTTTTATTCACTTTAAAACTTTCTTATAGTACACCCACACTTTAGAGAGCTTCGCTTGGAGACTTACCAAGAATAGTCAATTCATGCTGAAGGGGAGAAAGAAATGAAGGACATATGAATTGGTCACCAACATGCAAAATCACGTGCTTTATAGGTAAAATTTTCCAACTGTTATACAAGCAACATAGTTAACACTTTAAAAACTAGAATGATCATAAAAGAGAAGTTAATTTTCCGACATGTAATAACAAACAACTCATCCCACAATACTCATTAATTACCCTATTATTGGAATGGATTCTCCTTCTGTTGACATGTGCAGAAGTGTCGAAGGGTCTCGAATCTGTGGGCATACCATACATGTTCTTCTTTTCCATATGAAATTCAATTTTATCCTGCTCAAGACTAAATGGTGACCACTTCCAATTTCAAATCCTTTGTACACTTTTTGTCCTGGACCAGTCAGAAAACATCACTATTAACAATAAGACTTTTCTTATTCCTTGCCTCTTCTCTCCAGGTGATTACTAATATTGTGTTAGTAATAACCAGTCCATGTCCTGAAGAAATAATAAACTTAGCCTTGGTAAACAGTGGTACTGAAATTACAACTGGTGGCAAAAAAATCAATAATCTCCAATTTGCCAATGACATTGACCTAACAGCAGAGAATGAACATCAGCTACAAAAATTAATAGACAGAGTTCCTAAGGCACTTAGTGATTATGGATTAAAGATCAGCATTTGCAAATCAAAAAGGATGTCTTCAGGCATTAAGAATATGAAAATTTCAGTTAATGATGAAAAATTGGAAGTAGCAAGATTTAGGAATACAATTTTATTAATACAGACCAGTATTTTACAATAAAAACATTTATTCAAACCTACCAGTTTCGCCAGCAAACTGTCTGGCTTTTTCAAGGCATTACGGAGATATGAAAGTTAGTAAATGCAAATTAAAAGGAACATAAAAAACGTTGTAAACCAAACTAGTATCTATGGTTACACGTTTCGCGTGACAGAGATGACTTATTGTTCTTATTCATTATCATGCATGCGTGTTTGTTGTAGACTTGTAATGTGATTACTGGCTAGCTGTAGTTCACATTGATTGAGAGAGAGGATCAAGTTTTTCCACGAACTGTTTAGAATTACACCCTGATTTCTGTTGAGGTTTCCGTCGGTTATTAGTACTATTGTGGCTTCCTTAAATACATGATGCTGTAGTCATCATCGAGATATGGCATGGAGCTGTTTTGCCAATCTATCGTGTGGTTAGACGTGCAGAAATGATGTGCTAAGCCGGAAGAGATGCTTCTGTTGTGGTTTACATCACAAACATGTTCTTTTTGTCTAATTTCTAAACTTCGTGAGGTTTGTCCAATGTAGGCAAGACCACAGGAGCAGGGAATGTAATATACTCCTAGATATTTGTAGAACGGAACTTTATCTTTTGGAGATCCTAAAACTTGTCTGATGTTGGTGGTTAGTTTGAAGACCACTCTGATGTTGTGGGCTCTTAGTATGCTTGCTATTTGATAAGAAATTGACTTGATGAAAGGTATCACTACAGTAGAAATGTGCTGACGGTGGGATTCTTCTTGTTTGGGGTTGTCATTGTATAGATATTTTTTGATGATGTTTTGAGGATATCCATTTTGTGATAATGTGTTGGCTATTAGTGAGAGTTCATTCTGTGTATCCTCCTCTTCTGATATAAACTTTTTGGCTCTATGTTTCAACATGTGGATAATACTCAGTTTGTGTGACTTGTGATGGTTTGAAGTGTAGTGAAGATATCTTCCAGTATCTGTGGGCTTTCTGTAAATAGATAATTTGACACTGTTAGGTTGTTTTTTTATCAAGATATCTAAAAAATGCAGTTGGTTGTTGTTTTCTACTTCCAGAGCGAATTTTATCTTGCTATGTATTGAGTTGATTTTATCCACAAACGATTTTAGGTTGTCTAAGCTGTCTTGCCATATGATGAATATATCATCCACATATCTCCACCATGGATATGGTCTCGGAGAGATTGCAGAGAGAATTTCTTTTTCAAGTTTTTCCATGAAAAGGTCTGCACAAGATGGTGATAGTGGGCTTCCCATTGCTAGGCCTTCTAATTGTTGGTATATGGTGTTGTTAACCTTGAAGAAATTAGATTGAAGGCAGTGTCTAAACATCTGTGTGATGTCTAGAGGATTTAAGGAAGCCACAATAGTACTAATAACCGGTGGAAACCTCAACAGAAATCAGGGTGTAATTCTAAACAGTTCGTGGAAAAACTTGATCCTCTCTCTCAATCAATCTGAACTACAGCTAGCCAGTAATCACATTACAAGTCTACAACAAACACGCATGCGTGATAATGAATAAAAACAATAAGTCATCTCTGTCACGCGAAATGTGTAACCATAGATACTAGTTTAGTTTACAACGTTTTTTAAGTTCCTTTTAATTTGCATTTACTAACTTTCATATCTCCGTAATGCCTTGAAAAAGCCAGACAGTTTGCTGGCAAAACTGGTAGGTTTGAATAAATGTTTTTATTGTAAAATACTGGTCTGTATTAATAAAATTGTATTTCTGTTATAAAATGACCAAAAATGTATAATTTAAGTAGCAAGATTTACTTACTTGGGAAGCACACAACATAAAGATGGCCAGTTAAAACATGATATTAAAGCATTCATTGCTAAAGCAACTATTGCCATTCAGAGGTTGCAACCACTTTGAAAGAACAATGAAATACAGCTAACTACAAGACTATCTTATCAATATGTTGTTAACTCTGTCTTACTATATGGATGTGAGAGTTGGACTGCTAAAGGAAGATGAGAAAAGACTATTGGCCTTTGAAGTGCTACAGAATTCTTTTGAAGAAATGATCTACATAGACTATACACACAGCACATGTAATAAACAACAAAGTCAGTAGGAAAATCCATTCCATTGCCATAACACAAGCAAATATGATCACCAAAATAAGTTGGCAACAGCTCCAGAGGCTGGGCCATGTGGCTAGATTAGTCAGATAGTTTACCTAAAATAGCATTAGAGGACTTGACTTCCGTAAAAACAACACTGGATGACTAGAATCACCTGGATAGATAATATTAGAAAATGGATTAATTCTTCCTTCTCCACATTGTTAAGGAGATCCCAAGACAGAAACACCTAGAGAGAGAGAGAGAGAGAGAATATGTTAGGACCATCACCTTTATAGTACCCCAATGATCTACATAGACTATGGGTGATTCCTACACCCAGCGTGGGAGTCACATGTGGAAGAAAAAAAAATGCACACATAAGCCACAAAACTGCTACTAGACAGTTAAATGTCTTAAGGGGGGGGTATAAAACTGCAGTTGAATTAGAAAATCAGTATTGGCAGTAAATAAAACTTTAGGATGATGAAGTAAAAAAACATTAGGCTACAGAAGATCAAACAGGCAATATTAGAAATTACATGTTATGCAATCTCTGAACATATGACATTAGAGAAGCCAAATGCATAGATTTCTCCTTTAAGAATGGAGAAGTGAGTAGTTCAGAAAGGTCTGATAAGTAGGCAAGGAAACTAAAAGTTGAATTTCAATTAGGAAAAGCAAATAGCAAATGCGACCTTTTCTAGTACACAGTTCCTCTCTGTATAAAGTTTTTTAACTTGGGTATACTATGTTAAAGATACTAAGCAATTTTATAAGCTAGGTCCACAACTACACCAACGCCATCTACCACCCACCACCACCACTAGCATTTTCACAGCCAATCAAACATCCATACCCACGGTGGGTTTCAAACTCGCAGCTTTTTGGTGACGAAGAAGACAGAAACAAAAAAAGGGAGCAATTCCAACAAAGTGATGTAAAAAAAATCTTGCAGCACTGGGATGTATTGCAAGAATTGGTTAACTAGTGGCATCCAAATCAAGGTGTGTCTGGCTCCCACTGACAAGACCTCAGGCGCAAACTTTGTTTGCACACACTTGGATAAAGTATTAAACTAAATTTATTATAGTCTGACCACCACTAGCATTTTCAGAGACAATCAAACATCCATACCCACAGTGGGTTTCAAACACGTAGCCTTTTGGCGACGAAGAAGACAGAAACAAAAAGGGAACAATTCCAACAAAGTGATGTAAAAAAAATCTTGCAGCACTGGGATGTATTGCAAGAATTGGTTAACTAGTGGCATCCAAATCAAGGTGTGTCTGGCTCCCACTGACAAGACCTCAATATAGGTCGACACCGGTCTGGATAGTGGCCCCTGCCTTTAATGCATAGCATCATACATCTCCGTAAGGGGATGTGCTTTGCATTAGGGGAAAATACTAAGGAAAGTGATCAGAGCTTACTCCACCTTTACCAAGAGTTGCCTCAGACTTGAACTATGTTCAGGTGCAAACTTGACTTACTCGTTGAAAGTTTATGACCTTGCTAATGCTTCTGCCTTGGTATCTCCACTTGGGCCTGGCTCCCACCAAAGAGACCTCAATAAAGGTCTCGAAACTGGTCTGGGTAGTGGCCCTTCCCTTAATGCATAACATTATACATATCCGCAAGGAGATGTGTTTTGCATTGTGGGAGATACTGAGATAGGAGTGTTGGTAGCTTGCTCCACCTTTGCAAGGAGTTTCCCTGTGTTGTACCACTTTATCCCAGTCTTGAAGATACTTTCAGGCGCAAACTGTTTGCACACACTTGGATAAAGGATTAAACTAAATTTATTATAGTCTGACCAAGTGAAAAATAAACTTTCAACATCTTTCTCTAAATCCAGAGTAATTTAATAAAAAGGTGGCACACCTTTTGGCAACTCCTATAGGAGGAGATGACCTTGCTAATGCTTCTGCCTTGGTATCTCCACTTGGGCCTAGCTCCCACTGATGAGACCTGATTTAGCGGCCCCGAGAGAAAGCTCCATGTTCCAGCTCTGCAGTGAAAGTATCCCAGCCTTGGATTCCAGTTTCCAGACCCCGAGAGAGAGAGCTCCTATTACAGTCCTGCTGCCTTGGTAAGAACCCTTTGTCTTTTTTTTTTCTTCTTTGGTTCTTTGTGTTCCCCCTGTACCTAAGTTTAACAGGTTTTTCTTATCTGCAAACAGGGAAAGTTTGGCCTTTTCTACAGGTCTGTCCTTTTGTGGACTTGGATCGTACAAGGGTCTATTCTTCCCTTTTTTTTTTTTTTTTTTTTGAAGTATGTCTTCGGCTCTACCGAGAGAAAGAACCCTCGGGTTCGAAATCGACGCAAGTGTACACAAGAGGACGTTTGCGAAAGCGCTAATTGACTGCGTAGGGGCAGATAATATTTCTGGCTTTACCCCCTAAGGGGGTGGCAGATATCAAGTAGTTTGTAAAAATACAACAACAAGGGAGAAACTACTCAAAGGGGTTGAGTGTGAAGGGAAACTTTGCCATCCTTTTGTCATTGGTAGCATCTCTAAAAAGATGAGAATAGAGCGATTCCCTCTGGAATACCTAGAAGGAGGCAACGACATAATTAATCAAGTCTTTTCGAAATGGGGAACCGTACGAGATGTCCAAGTAGGCAAAGACGCTGACTACCCTGAATGGATGTCGGGGGAAGTCACGTTCTCGTTAACGATGAAAACAGAAGTTCCGAATTTTGTAATGATCGGATCGGCCAGAGTAATGGTGAGTTACCCGGGAGTAAAGAGGCAATGTTTTAAATGTGGAGCCCTGACTCATCTCGGGGCCCAATGTCCGAAGTTAAAGTGTAAGAACTGCCTAACAGCGGGGCATACACTAGCACAGTGCCAATCGGCATGCCTAAAATGCGGCATTAATGGCCATAAAATAGACACCTGTCCGGACAGAAATCTGGCCGAAAAATTGGGAGGCACTATTACGCCCAACACGGAAACAACAGCCCAAAATGTTATTGGCGCAGAACCGAATGATTTCCCCACCCTGAAGGCCGCACATGAGGGAACAACAAAGAATCATGCCGCCACCTCCGAAACACTGCCAAGTACACCAGTGGAGAAGCCTGCAACCAGGAGAGATGAAGGGCAGGAGGAACTGGCCACTGATCAAACCGCCACTACAGACGTAGCAACCGAAAATAACCAGCAGCACCAACAAAACGGAACTATCACTGCAGTCACAATAGACGAGGACACGGAGGCAGTAGATATGGAAATCAACAATGCAGAAACCACACAAAAGAGGCCAGCCAGCCCTGAAGAAGTAAATATTAAAAAATCGAAACAAGGAAGTCCAGCACAAGTTGGAAATATAAAGTCAACTTCAGAACCCACAAAGTTCCCTCACGCAAAGGCCAATGCACTTATATTGCATCTCTTAAAAGATTTCCCCGAGGAGGCGGCGAGACTAAGAAAAGCTATAGAAACATTCGGAGACATTCAACTGATACTCACAGGACAAAACGGGCCAAGAGTCGTCAGTGCAGAACAGAACGATGTGTTTGTCGATAATATAGATGAAATCACTCCTGAAAAGATCATTGGTCTTATCGATGCAGAGGACGACGTGGGACTAGCACTGCACAGAGGCCTCTACATGCTAAACCACGTCCGTGGAGACAAATTAGCAGATCTCATCATTAAAACCCACAACAATAGACAGCAGGAGGATTTAAACCTCGCCTAACAAGTCAGTCGACTCCTAGTATCGATCTGCCAGAGGGAAAAAAAAAAAAAAAAAAAAAAAAAAAATTCTGGTTTGTTTTTTCTTCTTTTTGTCCTCTTTCAGATTAGAATTTTTGTTGTAAAAAAGGTCTATGTCTATTCCACACAGGAGGGGGTATCCTGAGAACCTGGGCTGCGAAGGCTTACACCGAGGCGGTGCAGCTCCTTGTGGGCTGCATCACCCAGGCCAGGCTCTTCCCCCGCTCTTCTCAGTATTAAACTGGTCATTCAGGTTGAAATTTCAGAATTTACCTAGTTTCTTACAAATTGTCATATGTAATTTTTAATGTTATTTACTAGTTCCTCTTTTTCATGTGGTGCTTCTTTCATTTGTTTTTCCCCACTTTCCTCGGGCAGACACCTGAAGAGGTGACTGACCGGGGAAAGCTGAAAAGAACGGATGGAGGGAGATAATGTCGGAGATCTGCTTGGTGCTGACATTTAAGTCAGGCCAAGTAGATCGACTGAGGCCTCTTTTAACTATCTACTACTATCCACTCTATCTTTTCTCCTCCTCTCTCACTATCAAGCTGACTCTCAGCACAACTTTTTTTTTTTTTAAATCTAAAGAGGCCAGTGATGAAAGGCATGAACTCCCATTCTACCTCAATAAAGGTCGAAACTGGTCTGGGTAGTGGCCCTTCCCTTAATCCATAACATTATACATATCCACAAGGAGATGTGTTTTGCATTGTGGGAGATACTGAGATAGGAGTGTTGGTAGCTTGCTCCACCTTTGCAAGGAGTTGCCCGGTGTTGTACCACTTTGCCCCAGTCTTGAAGATACTTTCAGGCGCAAACTTTGTTTGCACACACTTGGATAAAGGATTAAACTAAATTTATTATTGACTTACTCGTCTGTTTGCTTACTTGGGAAAAAAGATTAAAACCTAGCTAATAAAATTGCTTGGTTGTCTTTAACAGTTCCTCTCTGTAATACACATAGTAATATATTAAATAATAACTATAGAATAATACAAATGCCACAGTAAAAAACTTTCTTATTATGTAAATATTTTCTCATATCTCTGAACATCAAGACCAGATCTACCTTATCAAACCTCACAAATCTGGCCTTGCACAACATGGAATCGAAAAAGCTAACCACAGGATCCAATGGCAAAACACTATGCTACTACATAGATAGATATATAAACATGAATGTTTATATAAAGAAAGTGCTGAAGCCTTACTTCATAGACTAATCTAAATCAAAAATTTAATTTAATTTAATTTTAATTTTAGCCCAATAGTTTTTAATTCATGAACATGTGACTGTATACACAGAAGGATTCCCATTTAAACATGTACACTACTGTTTTTTGAATTCAATTCCTTTTGTTGTAAATAGTTGTACTGATGATGTCTTACGATACATAAGAAGAAATATTTACATAATAAAAAAATTATGAATACCCCACAGGTTTCACTACATAAAAAAAATATTACATAATGTTTCAAATATATAAGAATTGCTTTCATTTCTAATACCCTTTTAAGTTCTCTTCGTAATCTATTGTTTTCTGAGACAGCTTTGGAAATTTTTTCATCTACAGTAGCATTTTTCATTACTGATGAACCAAACTTTCCCTTTCTGTTTACATCTTGTACAATACCAGTACTGGGCCCACAGCGTACGGTGTCACATTTCATGTTCACTTGCTTCACATTTTCTGATGGCTATATATATAAAAATTATGCATTTGATAAGCATTATACACACACACACACATATATATATATATATATATATATGAAGATTGATTTACTCGGTTGTTATACATTTTTATAAAAAGATTGAATGACTAAAACTGAGAGAAATGAAAACAAAGTTTATTAGTACTACATAACTAGTTTCAGCTTGTATCAACCTTCATCAGGAGCAAATTAAAAAAGAAGAAATAACCAGTAAAAACATGGAGAATATAACTGCAAACAACATGGAAAATGTTTCCTTGCTTTATTTTATTCTCCTATTAATTTAAATATCTCCTTTGTAATTCAAAGCTTCTGCAGTTGTGATTTTCTAAATCCTAACACTCACATGCCTCTTCGGTTTGCTGATCTTTTAGTTATTTCCTTGATAACCATCAAGTTTTTCTCACTGTTCACCTCAAGCATGCAATCTGTTTCTTTTTTTAAATTCATTTTTTATTCCTAAAGTCTTTAGTAGTTCAATACAACTGAGTTGGTTGTTGTATCTCTTCTTGACTAGTATGTAATCAATCTGGTATCATATAATATCTGGTGATTTCCATGTATAGCATCATTGTGTTGACACTTCAAAAAGTGTATTTCCAACTATAACACCATGTTTACAGAATCTAACAATTGTTCTCTTATATCCTTCCTACCTAGTCCAAATCATTCAGTTTCTTCACATTCACTATCCTCTCCAACCACTCCAATAAAGTTGCTCATTAAAATTAAATTATCTTTAACTGATGTTATTAGCTCCTATATTTGCTCACATGCCTCTTCTATCCTATGATCTTCTGAATTAGTTTGATTGGCATGTATGGAAAGATCCACTGGGTTTGCTGTTAAGATTGTCATTAGTATTCTGTTATTCAGATGATGGGAAAGAAAGTAATTTTTCTTACTTTCTTTCTCCTATCTTTCTTTGGTAACAAATCCACACCATTTTGTCCTTTCTCACTTCTACTAAAGATGATTATACAGCTTCCATTCCAGTAATTGCTACTACCTTTCCATCTGGTTTCACTAACTCTTAAAATTCCTTCATCTTTTTTCCTTGCTTGTTCTTTCGGTACTTCTAATTTTCCTACTTTCAATATAATTCTCACATTCCAAGTTCCAATCTGCATTGGTATTTCTTTACATTTCTGATATACTTCTCTCTCTAAGTAATTTACTGTATTTTGGCCTGGATTCTTAGCACTCCTGTCCTATTAAAGGGATGATGGGAACTCAGGGCCATGGCTTGAAGTTTCCTCTTCATAGTAATATCCTTGGGAAAATAGGGCAGTAGCTTCCCTTTATTTTCTGTGTTACAGTTTTGCAACACCATATTTCTTTCTTTTAAGGTTACACGGTGGTCAGGATTCAAAGTGAAGAGTTTATGGAGACACAGCACGCGGTGTTAGAATAATTACTTTACTTAACATTATTTTTTTAAACAACATTATTTACTTAACTTTCCTAATATTAATGATTGCAACAATATAATTTTGTAGGTAATAACAGTACTGCTGTCTCTTGCTTTTTTCCCCTCCCCACCTGTTAGTATTTAGCTGGAATCAGTGGAATGACTTTCATGCCATTCTGCCAATATCAATATGTTACTTTATTTCTGTTGCCATACAGGCAAAGAATTAAAGCATTGTATTGACATTACCCTCTCCTCTATTTCTCTTTCATTGATATATATATATATATATATATATATATATTAAATCATACTGATATCATGGTTCCGACAGTTTACTTTAAAATCTCTTTCCTCCTGAGATTACTGATCTCTTCAATTTTGCCATCTATACCAGTTACTCCACTTGGAAGAACAACATATAAATGAACAGAGGGCTCTCCCCTCTAGCTAATTTATGTATGGAGTACTTTGAAAAATATGCTATTAATAATGCCATTCTCAAATCCTCTATCTAGCTAAGATACATTGATGATGCAGTTTACATTTGGCCAAATGGCTCAGACACATCAGACTCTTATCTCCTCCACTCAGCAGGCAGAACTCTAGAATCCAGTATACTAAAGAAAAAGAAAATATCAATAGCCATAGATCTTGTAGTATAAAGATAAGGTCATGCAGAATAACAATGTTCCAGTATCCAACTCAAAATCAAATCATAGCTGATTTGGAGTAACACTCCTGTTTCTATCAGATGATAGAAACAGGAGTGTTTCTGGCCCATGGCATTTCTTCAGTGTATCTCTGTGCTACTGTTTGTGACTGTTGAAATTGGTTCAAATAAATGCCATCAAATGAAAATACTTTAACATCGGAGATCCCATCTGTGACATCTGTTACCTATTGAAAACAGTAGAACATGCATTTTACAGCGGCCCCTCTTGCCCTGCATTTTTGGAACATATTATGTAATGTGTTGGGCATTCCATTACTTGCGGGTTCTTTTTCCTAGTACTACCCACCTGTCAGCAACAGAAAGAGAATTTTGATTTAAAATACTATTTATGAAAAGTTAGAAAAAACATACATTTTAAAATCAACAATATGACATAGAAATGCTTTACAACAGTGTATTATGGAAATTTTATTGTTTGGTCAGATGATTTTTATACTTAGAAAGAAATATTCTAGGAGATACCATATTCTTGGCCAGGTGGTATAGACCAGCCACATTATGCAATATTCACCAGCAAAGACAAACTTCTGTCTATTTTTATTATGAGAAGTTTTTTTTAACTGGTTCCATCCTCTTAGTTCACTGTGGTCTTATGATTATTTGCTGCAATGACTGGAGAGCCATCCCAGGCAGAGAAGGCCAACTCCAAGAAGTTAACTTGGATAAGGTTATCAATCATCTTTGCAGTTTAGTTTCAACTGGTCCTTTGGTTGTTCAGCTGCATGACACTGGTGAAAAAGAAAAAATGATAGCTTTTGTCTACATGATGATATAAAAGAGCTGAAGCTTTTTTTCTGTCTCATACTATTCATCTCTTTTCTTTATCCTCATATTATCAGGCTTTCCTGAACCCTATACTAACTATTCTAGGCCAATGATGAACAGGCCTTTCCTTTTGCACCTCAATAAAGGCAAACCAGTCTGGGCAGTGACCCCTTCCCATAATGCACAGCATTATACACGTCTGAAAGTATGTATGCTTTGCATTATGGGATTCTAGGAGTTCATTAGTGTCTGTGTACAAGAAGCTTAGTCACGAAGATACTTAACATGCAAACTTTGTTTACTTATACCTGGATAAAGGATTAAACAAGAATATAATTTTTTGACATCTTTAATTCAAGAAGAAAATGGTTTACTCACACTTCTATCTATCACATAGGTACTTTCTCTGACTGCTAAATCCATCACACATCAGCTCGTCATTCTTAATAGAAATATAGTTTTATTAAATTGTTATTATGAAGAACCAATGATCTGTTCTTCGGTAGCACCTTTTTAACAGGATATTTCAATCATCAAGAAAACCTTCTTTAAGTCAATACAATCTATGAAATGCAGATAAAATCAGCAGCCTCTTTTTCTCCAAATGATTAAAAAGACCATGGTTGGATATCTATTCCTTATATTCTGGGAATGTTGGAAACATGTTGCTTGTATTGAGAAATTCCATCTTTACTGTCAGTCATGTACAAATCCATCAGCCAAATCAAGTTCCTTTTACTGTCTCCAAAAGATAAGAGTGAAATTACTTGTACTACTTGGAGTCTATCAAATTCTTTGTAACTGAAACTATCCCATTTTGGAGAAACTGGCCACTACATCACAAAACTTATTTCTGAACATCAATCCTATATTGTACTAAATAAGTGTCATAAATCACCCTAGAAATGATAACAACAATTGAAATATTAGTATTTACTTTTACTTTAATTAAACATCTTTACTGTAAATATGTGAACATTGGTATCATGCTTGCTATTACTTTCAAATATTCTGAATTTGAATCTAATTTATGTAACAAATAGGTACCCCATGATATTAACGATTTTATGAGGAGGAGGAAATAAAATGATAATTTAGTTTTCTACAAGTTCTAGTGTACTGCAGCAATGTGAGTGGCTATGTAATATGCACTTTATCTGTGATTATAATTTCTGTTTTCTTTCATGATTTTCTATTTATATCATATTATACTACTATTAGCTTTAACAGCACGTCTAATTTTTAGAAATTGATATCACACATATCAATTTTTAACATACAATTTCAGCGGTCTGTTCTTATGCATGTGATATTCATTCTGTAAACTTTATAAAATATCTTCTAAGATCAATCTACATTTAATGACTTTTTCTGCAAGAAATAGTATTGGATTTCTTACCCCAATAACAGTGTGAGTTGATCCTAATGAATTCTCCTCCTTAATACGTGCTGCAGACAGAGATGCTTTTGGATCAGTCTGCTGCCTCAATGAAAGTTCAGATTTTAATACTTCAACATACTCTTCAAGGTCTGATATTCGATGCTTTAGACGTGGGACATCCACTTTCAGCTGTTCAACTTCTAATTTTAACTCTAAATTTTCTCCAGTCAATTTTAGAAACTATAAGTAAAAAAAAATTCTTTTAAACTTCAACTTGTCTCCATGGAGAAAATTTTACAAAGATAAAATGGAGAATAAAGTTATACTTCGAAGAATTAAATTTTCATCATTATTTGTAAATGTCTCTAAAAATTACCAGTGATGTCTGATTATTTTCATTAATAAAACTTTTATGATGGGTTTGAACGATTTTTTTTTTTTTACCATGTGTACACTATCTTCTATTAAAAAACGTACATCACTTCAAAAAAAATAAAATAAATAAAATAAAAATAAAAAGATGAACATACAGACATTCAAATCCAATCGATATGACTATTAAATTTTTAAAAAAAATGTCTGTTCAATTGTGTATCCCTCTCTCTTCCCACATACAGCAAGAGTAAATACCCTCAATGACATGCCAGTCATACTATAGTGTTCCCAAACCATCACTCATTCAAGGATATAGCAACAAAATGGTTCTGCAGGCTGGCAGTTTGTTACTGGATGGGACTAAACCAGTTAGTAATTAATCTAAAGGCTTCCTGATCAGTCAACATGAAATCCTACAGTCACTTATTTTGCTAGTTTGTGACTGGAGGGAGACTAAGTACAGCAGCTGAAGGGGAACTGTCAAGGCCATGTACGGACAGGAAACTGGGTTCCCTCTGTGTGGGCAGTATGTTTAAGAGTCTGTCAGCTCATACTGCATGTCCACACATAGAGAACCCAGACTCCTGGCACATATGATGAATCACAACCCAAAGAAATATGACGTTACTGCAGATCAATAGCTCTAAAAATAATGAAAAACAAAAAAAATCTAACAACAAAAATTCAACAAAAAAAAAAAAAAAAACCATCATACAACCCACCAACATTAATTCTAACCAAAAAAAATTTCCATATCCACTTCAGCATCCCAATTGTAACTTGTTACAGTAGCTGACTTTTAACCATTTATCCTGGTTATCATTGTGGTACAATATATACTTACATTCTGGATTAAACCAATACAGAATATAGTTTGGTTAGCTAAATCTCATAATGCCAGCCCAACTTTATTCGTTCAGTATACAAGCTGATGACTTTCAATTAGGTGCACACCAAAATGGTGGTGGTGGTGGTGGTATTAGGTCAGATGTACTCAATTCTCAGCATTCCTTAAAAAGTTATGTGTTCTCTTCCCAGTTATGTATCTTTGACCCTTAAATAATCCCTCTTTAACATATATATGTTGTTTTTAGCAGTAAGTTTTGAAAGTATATAATGAATCACTTGCTAATTTAATCAAGTATATATTATCCATTTGAATTAAGAACAGTATTCCATGGGACATCCTTTCAAAAACCTTAGCAAAATCTAAAAGTGTCATTGATGATGATGATGATGATGAACCAACAAAGCTCTTCCAATGTTGCGAAAGCTTCATAATGCCATTTCTATAGAATTCAAGAGGTTTGGAGACAAAAAAAGTTGCAAAGTCTCAATTTCAGTGCCTCTAATGTGCCATATTGTTTTTCATCAATGAAATGTTGCAAACTTCAAAATAAGTGGTAATCTGAAGGGGCAAGACTAGGATAATATGGACGATGTGGAAGCTTTTCCCAGCCGAGTTTCTCAATCTTGGTACATGCATTATCATGGTGAAAAACAACACAATTTCGATTAACTAGAGAGCCCCTTTTCTTTCAGTTTTTCATTCATTCGATTGAGTTGTTCACAGTGTAATTCAGCTGTAATTGTTTGGTTTTGTGGCAGGAGCTCAAAGTGTATAATACCAGCCATATCCCACTAAACGCTTAATAAAAAGGGTGAAGGTCTTGTTTTGGCTGAGGTTTAGTCTGTTCCCCTGAATGAAGCCACTGCCTTCAGGGCTTAACATTTTTGTAAAGCATCCACTTTTCATCACCAGTGAATACAAGGCTCAAAAACAGAGATTGAACCTCTCGAGAATGAAGCGCAGTGCAGATGTTGACGTGCTCTCTTCGAATGTTGTTCATCAGCTAATGAGGAACCCACTTACCAAGCTTAGACACTATTCTAAGTTCTTGCAAATGGCAATGGATGGTCGATGAAGATGAATTAAAATCTTTGCTAAATCTTCAACAGTTGCATTAGCATTTCTTGAATTAGCGGTTTCCAGCATATCACTATCAAGAGAGAGAGGTTGCACAGAGTGAGGAGAGTCTTTCAAGCTACAGTTCCCTTGTCAAAATTTTTGGAATCATTTGGGATGACATGATATAAGGGGTTCTGACAGGATAGTTATTACTTTTTCATTAAAACCTCCGAAGACACTGTTTTTGCCATTAACAATACAAATCTTGATACACAAGATATCTTAGTAAGCTCTGATGTAGTTGATTTGTTTATCAACACCTTGAATGATGAACCTTTCATGCTAGTACAAGATATACTCTCTAAAAAATTATGATTTTTTTAGACATTGTATAACATCTGGATATTTTCAGTACGACGACTCTATGTACAAACAGAACTCAGAACTAGCCATGGGTAGTCTTATTTATCCAGTATTACCAAACCTGGAATTTGGAAACATTTGAGAATACTCTCTCGAGTAAGTCAATGACATTTTTTTAATTTGGAGCCAAAGACAACAATCACCTTCAGATTTCAAGTTTCACTGTTTGCTTCCCCATTTTGATGTTTGTCCTGATCACTCTACTTAAAACTACCTACCATTCAATAACATTATCCTTGTGTTTAGTACTGAATACTGTAGCTACACTTTCTTTTCCCAGATCCTTACTGCCTCAATATAACAAGTGACTTATGGTAATCTCATCTTCTTTGCTGATATGTAGTTCCTGGACAGAGATTACATCAATGTTATTTGTCCTGCAGATTTTTCCCAAGTAGTTCACTTTTGGCTTGGGAGGCACCCTCTATATTAATTTGCAGTATCCTTAGGGTGAATTCAGCTTCCCTTGTTTTTTGGTCAGTTTTGGAACTTTTCAAAAAGGTCCACTTCGTTTCTTCCTGTTAATTCCCTTTCAATTTGCACATATTAGCTGGGAAGTCAAAAAAAAAATGACAAACAGGATGAATTCAATACTCATGAAAGTTTAGCCACCAAAGACGTCACCCAGGTGCACACTACAAGGAAGTAATTCATGACAATTCAGCACCCACAAAAGTGGTGAAATCCTTGTTTAACTAGGCTATGTCCAATGAGCATGAAATTCCATCATGTTGTACCATCATTCTGTTTTGATTTAAGTGAATAAGAAGACAACTTTTGGTCAGCTAAATCCCAAATTTCCAGCCAATCTTCATTCATTCAGATCCAAGTAGATACCTACTAACAGGTTGTTCTAGCAGAGGTGAGGAGTGGACATTAGGTCAGAAACCATGGATGATTCTCCATATTCCTTAAAAGGCTATATTGAGGTCTCTTCCAAGTTATCTAGCTTTCACCCATAGGGAAATACAAAATGGAATATCAGAATTACAAAATATCCCTGATATTAGTGGTACATTAAGATGAAATGCCATGTTAAATGGGGCATTGCCAGGTTGTTCCACAAGATAGTTTCACCATTATATTAACTTCATTTTGACAATTATATTATCAAAAAGAAGTTAATAATAATGTAAATGTTTTATATATTACTACCATAGCTCCCATCAAGGGGAGATAACATATATCAGAAATCTGATGATCATGATCAAATATCCCTTTTAAAAATAGTCGAGTATTTGATATTGAAATATACAAGCTGCTTAATGTACGTTCAGCAATAATGCTTTTTCTGTTATGAGACATGAGTGTAGGGTGGTGCAAAAATGTTCTTAAAAAAGAACATTTTGCAGTAGCATGATCTGATGAAGTGTACTAGTTTCTTAGCATAAGTTTATCATTAACACATCTTATCATGGCATGTGGTAGTAGCATTAAGAAATATGAGAAAATGCATGGATGTTGTACAAGAATTCTATTCTAAGTGAATCAAGAATACTCATACTTGACCCTGTTGTCGTTTTTGTTATAATGATAGACACAAAAGCATTTCAAATAGAATACACCTATACAGATTGAAAATTTTTCACATTCTAACTCCATGCGAATTTGTGGTAAGAACTTGAAATTAATTGCTTCAGAGTGATTAAAACAGATATATATATATATATATATATATATTTGATTGAGGAGTGCTTAAGGGTCAAAGCTGTATAACTGAGAGGAGACCTCCACATAGCCTTTAAAGGAATGCAGAGAACCGACCAGGGCTTCTGACCTAATGTCCAATCCTCACCTTCTCGTGGTGCACCCTGTTGGGTATCTACTTTGATACTGAATGAATGAGGATGGGCTGGCAATTTGGGATTTAGCCGACCAAATTGTATGCTTATTGGTTAAATCAAAATAAAAAATGATGGTACGACATGACAAAATTTCATGCCGGCTGGGGCGTCGCCCGGTTAAACAAGGCCCCCGTTGTTTTCGCCAGGGAACCAGGGCGAACAGCGAAAAGTCAGCTACTGGAACAAATCTGAAAACAAACCCCAACTCAACATCACCAGAGTTAAAGATCGGTATTATCAACGTAAGAAGCCTGAATGGCAAAGAAATGGAGCTAGCTGAGGAATTAGATAAGTACCAGATCGACATAATAGGGGTGACTGAAACAAAAAAGACCAAAACTGGTGAGATCTTTCTGAGCAATAAATACAAAATGTTATATTCAGGCAATAACAATCAAGGAAAAGAAGGAGTAGCCATAGTATTCAACACAAAATACGAGGCTAATCTTCTTGAATGGCAGTCAGTCTCAAGTAGAGTAATGTGGGCAAATATGAGAATGGGGAACTGGACAATGAGACTTATTTGTGCCTATGGTCCCACAGAAGGTTCTACTAAGGTAGAAGTGGAGGAATTATTTGAAGCTTTAGAAAAAGCAACTGACACAATGAAAAAGGAAAAGTTGGTCTTTGTTGGGGATCTAAATAGCAGAGTAGGAAATGATTGTGAGACATACAAAAATATTTTGTGAAAATTTGGAGAAAAGAGCAAAGCTAATAATAATGGCAAATATCTGTTGGATTTCTGCTCAGGACATGGACTGGTTATTACTAACACCAAGTTCCAACATAAAAATGTGCACAAATTCACATGGAGAAAAGAGGCAAGGAATACGAAAAGTCTCATTGACTATGTTATTGTTGATAGTGATGTTTTCTCCCTGGTGCAGGACACCAGAGTGTACAGAGGATTTGAAATTGGAAGTGATCACTATTTACTCTTGAGCAGGATAAAATTGAATTTCATACCTGAAAAGAATAACATGTAAGCAAGTTTAAAAGCGAATAAAAGTTGAGCAGCTCTCAGATGTGAACTGTAGACTAAAATACAGAAAGATTATTGAAAAGAAAATGAAAGAGTTTGAGAACAGGAATCAAACCTTGGAGATTCAGTGGCAAACTCTGAAGAAAACATTGATTGATTCTGCCAGAGAGGCATGTGGTGAGATTGTCTGCAAGGATAAAAAAAAGAACTCCCTGGTGGACACAGGAAGTTAAAGAGGCAGTGAAGGAAAAGAAGAAAGCATATCAAAAGTTCCTGGCAAATAAGTCAGCTTGTTCTCTTAGAGAATACAGAGACAAATGCAAGAATGCTAAACACTGTGTAAAACTAGCTAAACAAAAGTCATGGGAGGACTTTTGCAAGAATATAGAAAATAAATATCAAGAAGGTGGTAAAATATTCTGGAAGTTGTTGAAGAAGCTTAGGAATGGAGGAAAGAGTGCTGTAAAAGGAGTTAGACATGACAAAGGTGACAAAACGGGAGAAAAAGATATCCTTGAAGTATGGAGTAATTACTTTGAAAAACTGCTAAATGAAAGAAGCAGTGATGACAGCACAGTGGTAAAAAACACTGACCAGGCATGCAGTCAGGAATACATATCCCTTCCTGAAGTAGAAAAAGCCATCAAAGGCTTGAAATGTGGAAAGGTAGCAGGAGTAGATGATATTCAACCAAAAATGTTGAAGTATGGTGGTATAAGAGTGTTACAGTGGCTGCACTGCATAGTTCAGAAAGCTTGGACAGAGGGACGAATTCCCAATGATTGGAGTACAGCTCTCATAGTAACCATATATATCATCATCATCATCAAATTCCTGCCATGTACCCTCAAGGGGTGTACAGGATATGACAGTACTACATGAAAAAATTACATCATTACTAACTTCCTATCTACAATTTTCCTCCAAATCAGTCTGTTACTTGTCAAGACTCCAACATTATCAGATCTTATATTTCTATCGTCTAAGGCACTTTGTACCGTATCAATCCACCTATATCTTGGTCTTCCTCTGGGGCGTTTTCCTGCCAACCTGGCAGAGAACACTTGTTTTGCTAATCTTTCCTCTCCCATTCTATTTAAGTGACCATACCATCTGAGATTAGCAATGCTAACGCATTCCTGGATGCTGACAATGTCAAGTTCTTTCCTAATATCCTCATTTTTAATATGATATTGCCATTGATGCCATCTGTTCACGCCTCTAATCTTTCTCAGGACTCTCATATCTGCGGCCTCTAGTCTTTGGTCAAGTGTTTTACTTCTGACCCAGCTCTCAGATCCATAAGTTAAAATTGTAACCGTATATAAAAAGGGAAATAAAACTGAATGTGAGAATTATAGAGGTATTTCCCTACTGAGTGTTCCTGGCAAGATGTATGCAAGTATACTTGAGAAACGGTTGAGAAGAATTGTGGAAGAATAGCTTGGTGAAGAACAAGCTGACGTGGAACAACATAAATATCATCACATATAACAAAGCTGCAGCAATTTCTGATTGGAAGAAGCATACTTTAATCAAAAAATTTATCTTCATGAAAAACAAAGAAAACACCTAGATTATTCGAAAGTAGTTATTAACTTTCTTCAAGAGTCCTATGGAGAACCGAAAAAATCTACTCATGAACGGTTTCAACTTTGCCTTAACGCCACATTTCCTACCTAAAATTGACATAATCGCTCAAATAGAAAAAGGAATAAGAAATTTACCTGGTGATACATCAGATCTCATCCGCATATAGAGCACAGCTTTACTATTGCAAAGCAAATTACCTCAAAGGAACCTTCCTTACACGGAATACACATCCCTCAAAGAACTAAAATCAGAGACAAAAATATCGTTATAATCAAAGCAGATAAAGGGAATGCAAGTAGTTTTGAACGCTGAAGATTATAATAATAAAATGAAAACTCTTCTTGAAGATTCTAATACCTATAGACCTTTAGACAGAGATCCCACATGGCATGCTCACAATAAAACCAATGATCTAATTAAAAAGATGCCTAATTGGACTGAAGAACTTAAAAGAACTCTACAATCAAAACACCCATTAGTTCCAAGAATTTATGGTGTACCAAAAATACATAAGATAGGTATTCCCTTAACACTGATAATGGATGGAAGAGACTCTCCGACCTCTAATTTAGCAAAACATCTCACTAACATGATTTTACCTCACACAGGTAAAACATCTTCTTTCATCAAGAACAGTGAACATTTTATTGAGAAGGTAAAAGACTTTGGACCTTACATTGGACCTTCAGACATCTTAGCAAGTTTGGACGTTATCAGCCTATTTACAAATGTTCCAAGAAACGAAACTGTGAATCTCCTTGAAGACTTCTTTCCTCCGGACATCGTAGATCTTTATAAATATTGCTTAAATAATAATTTTTTCATGTATCAAGCCAAATTTTGGGAACAAAAAGAAGGATTGGCTATGGGCTCTTCCCTCTCTCCGGCTTTAGCTAACCTATTTATGGAATATTTTGAAAATAATGCTTTAATCAATTATCATAAAAAACCAAAAATTTGGCTATGCTATGTAGATGATATTTTCATCATTTGGCCAGGAACAACAGATGAACTCATTGCTTTCAAAAATTACCTGGATAATTTACATAAGAATATAAAATTTACTTTAGAACAAGAAAAACTTAGAGAACTTCCTTTTTTTGACATCCTATTAGAAGTCAATGAAAAAGATAACAAACTTTCTTTCTCTATATATAGAAAACCCACCAACACAGGAAGATTTCTTAATGCGGCCTCACACCACCACACTTCGCAAAAAATAGGTCTAATAAAAACCCTGAGGGACAGAGCTTATAATATTTCAAGCACAGAAAAACAGAGAAACGAAGAATTGGAATATTTAATACAGATCCTCAAAAAAAATGGTTATGAACTCAAAACTATCAAAAAAATCCTCCACATACCTCCTACAAGCATCCCACAGAAACAAGACTTCAAAAACGCCATCATTCTTCTTCTGCCGCTGGAAAAAATTTCAAGATTTCTATATCCCCCGAAACCTCCACATCATCCTTTAAAAAAACCAGGTGTTTATAAAATTTATTGTTCTTGCGGCATCTGCTACATAGAACAGACAGGAAGATCTGAGGAAATACGCAAGAACGAACACCAAAAGGATGTACAAAACAGAAGAGAATACAAATCAGGTCTTTTTCCATACCACTTCCACAATGAACTCTGGCAGAAAACAAACATGTCTTATATAGAAAAAAACTGTTACATAAGGAAATTTAAAGAAGCTGCAAACATGCTTAGAATTCCAACACAATGCAATAAAAACCAAGGCTTAATTCTACACCAAGTTTGGTCAGCTTTGATAAAAAATATACCTCAGTCAGACCTCAGACATTATGATCGTGAACAACAGAATGTGGCATCATCCAGCATTCTTTAAACTTAGCACTGCTTTGAATTTGCATTTTTTTAATTTTATAACCAGTCAGACGGCTACAACTGTATAGTATGAATTATTAATTTCTCTTTTTTTTTGTTGTTTTAACTTTCAGTTACCTTTTATCCCTGAAGATGTAAGTCAAACGACTTACAAAACTTGTCTGGTTTTATTTCTTTATTGTGCTTTTAGCTTAATAAAAAAAATGTGGTCCAATTACCAGAATATCACTTACGTTTCACTATGTTTCCTAAACTGTGTTCCATCCTCAGCCGACCTAAAGAAAAACATCACCTTTTTCAGTACCCAGGAGTTTACGAGATTATTTGTAATTGTCGAAAGCCTTACTATGGTAAATATTTATCAGACTGATAAATCTATCCTTTTCCGTGTTGAGGAACACAAGAGAGATATTTCCTACAACTGAACCCGAGCTAGCGCTCTCTCTAGCCACGTCCTTTTCTCAATAAACTCCGATGAAGTCTGCCAAAATCTTATAGACTGGTCTCAAACTTCAAACATACATAAGTGTTATAATGAACTTGAGAGACGAATTCTTGAATCCAAAGAAATTTCACTCGAGCCTCAGCTACAATTTGTCTGATACGCATATTTCTGCTATCCAGTACTGGCGCTCTTGCGATATCTCTCACACAGTTATATGCAGCTGGAACTATAGCACATAATCCAGTTTAAACTGTACTACAGTTTATAATAGATCTGTTGTCGTTATTATATAATGTTTCTGTAGTTTTTCCTGAAGAAGTTGTTTTATCAACGAAACTAGTAGTGTCGATATTAAATCCCATTCTTTACTATTCTCGGTGTTTAGTCATTCAAAGTTTTTTAATTTTCATATATATATATATATATACACACTAGAGGGCTCTGCACCCTGGCACCCAACCACCCCCAGTGTTCCGGACTGGTAGGCCAGTTCTCCTTGAATTCTGATGACTCGACTTCAAATCTTCGAAAATTGGGGGCTCGAATCTTCAAAAGGAGGCTCCTCCCCACTGGCACCTATGGTGAGTTCCGGACTGATAGGCCAGTTCTCCTTGAATTCTGATGACTCGAATTTTGAAGACTTGAAAGGAGGTCTGTCCCCCCTTGCATCTGCGGTGCCCACCCCTCCCGAGTTCTGGACTGGTAGACCAGTTCTCCTCGAATTTTGAAGACTAGAAAAGGCCCCCCCCCCCCCCAGAGTTCCGGACTGGTAGGCCAGTTCTCCTTGAATTCTGATTCGAATTTCGAAGACTCGACACTCAGGGTAGCCCCTGAGTTTCAAATAACCTGACAAAAAACATGACACAAAAACGTTACATAAAAACGTTTCATAAAAAGGCTTATCATTTTATATTATAGAGTAGATATATATGTATATATATATTTATGTTTAAGGTGGAAATGAATATTTAGTGTATTAGCTTAAATTAGAGTATTCCAAGATAAACTCTACAATGACCATTAACAATAACACAGTAAAATCTCGATTTAACAAATCCCGATTCAACGGACATAATTTGACAAATAAATACAGATAATAAATAATTAATAAAAAAAATTATAATATGATGGTTAATCGAAAGCGATTGGCAGTGTTTATAAATTGGGTTTTCGGATATATTCGTGATATTTCGCGTGAGTACTCATAATACTTCGCACGTGTGCATGTGCTTTGATTTGGTAGTATAGCATTAGTAGCATTGCTAGCGCAAAACATGTGGTGTTTGGGCTGTTGCTGGAGTAATTTTTAGTTAAACCATTATTAATCATTATTAGTATCAGTTAATATGTCTGGGGTAAAAGAAAAAGTAAACTTGACGATAGCACAGAAACTTGAGTAAATAAGTAAGTTGGAATGGAAGAATAAAATGTATCCTTCCTCCAAACACCACTTCTATAATACAGCCTATAGACCAGGGAATCTATAAAAAACTTCTTAGAGAATCTGCAAGAGGTTTCTATAAGAAGTTTCTTGAAGAGGTTATGGTTGTCTTGGAGAATGAAAATGATCCCATAGAAGATACAAGAGGAGCCAGGACACTTCAAAATTTGCCCACATACAACATCAAGTCCGCCATATTTAATTTTGCTGCAACATCTGCTAATGGCTGGAACAAGTTACTGAATGGGAGTGAACCAGAATACGATTTCAGAGGTTTTGAAAGCTCTGATTTCCATGAAACTTTGATGCGAGCTGGTGATCAGTGAGAATGATGTTGAACAATGGCTAGACATCAACGAGGGTGACCCAGGCTACCAAATTCAGGAGGAGATTACTGAAGATGTTCTACGGGGTGATCAGGAGGTTGACAACATGGAAGAAGAAGCAGTTTCAGCTGGTCCGAAACTATTGGTAGTTAGAGAACACATGGATGACATCATCTCGTTCGTAGGTGCATCTTCATATCCAGAGGTGATTGCTTATTATAAACATTTTCAGCAATTTTGTTATTAAGAAACACAATAGAAAGTGGAAATCAACTAAAACTTTATGTTTTTTTCAAGTCCAATCCTCAGTAAAATGGTTTTTATTTACATAAAAATGTTCTCATTAAAATATATTAACACTGTACCACTGAAAGTATTTTATTTTCAATACTATTCCTAAGATTCACGATTTAACAGACTTTCAATTTTACGGACAATTCTTAGCCCCTAATAGTCCATTAAATCGAGATTCTACTGTAATAATATTTACTACCTAAAAATATAATTAGGTGGTAGATGATTTTCATCAGCTAGTATGAGATTACTATCAGGTTAGTGGAGGCCTGACAAAGTAGTATGGTATCTTGATATGCTGGCCTGGTTGGCCAAGTGGTTTGTGTATCCATCTCCAGCCGAAAGGTTGCGGGTTCGAATCCCACCATGGGCATGGATGTTTGCAATTGCTGTGTAAATACTAATGGTGGTGGTGGTGGAGGCCAGTAGATGGTGTTGGTGTAGATGATGCAGTTCGCTGCAATTGGTGGATTGAGTGGTGGAGAAGAAGAGTTGTAGAGTAGGTGCCTACCCTCGATAATTCTTTGGACTGCTTGGAGGTGTTGCATAATAATAATAATAAGATACCATACTACTATACACATATGCAACTGCATAATTTTTTGTGCATGCAATTGCAGAAAATAATAATAATAATTCATTTGAGCATAAATCTTATTTACCAAGACACATACAGATAAATCTCCCCATTTTTTGCTGATGCTGCAGAAAAAAAAAAAAAATCTAGTTCTTGGGAGGAGTCGAAGGTATGTATTCTTACCTGATCCTACTGTTATTTCAATGATATTAATTATAATGATTTTAATTTGATCCTAAATGGAATGGAACTAAAGTTTATATGAAAAATTTTGATGGATAATATATTTTGAAACTTTATTATTATTATTTGTAGTTGGAGGCGTGAGCTGATTTTTTTTTCTGATGGAAATTATAACATATTACAGGAGTATAAAAGCTATCATTTCTAAATCATTATCATTTACTTGTGTTTGAGGCACCTGAGAAGAAATATCACTGGTTTTTGGTAGAGCTTTCATTTGTAAATTCTGGCTAACTTTCAAGTCACGTTTTAGACGAGCCACCTGAAATAGAACATAATAAAATTACTAATAACATTACGAGGGCTAAGAGGAACATTTTGCAAAATATGTACATGAAGTATACAAAAGGAAATTATATAAAGTGAAAATAAAAAAAAATTCCCACCAAGCAGTTTCACACCTATTGTGCATCAGGCAGGAGTACGTATTTGCACATTTCA